>NC_056745.1:137493142-137663142 GCF_019279795.1 Protopterus annectens
AGCTCACTCAGTCAGCACCAGTGCTTTTGGTGCCTAGACGTTCGGCACTGAGGCCTTCAGCTCCATTAGTGATCTCGGCTCTTTCTTCTCCTGCAGGCTTCACTATACCGGCACCGAGGGGCTCCTCGGTTCAGACTATTACTACTGTATCGGCACTGACCGCTCAGTTGGCGCAGACCTTGACCACGTCGGCTCCGACATCTTACCTGGAACCAACGCCTCTATTGTTGACTCCAGTTTTGTCGGTTCCAGCTTCTGTACTGACAACCACTTTGGCACCGATCCCTGTGTCGGTGCACGCCGTGACCTCGGCGCCGATGACTTCTTCGGTGCAGACACCCGTAGTCCAGTCTTTCTCGGCACCGTTGTTCTTGGTGCGGACTGGTTTGATGGGCACCGAGTTTGCGTCTTCTGTGGACAGGCCTGTTTCTCCCTCAGTCTCCGTGAGGTCCACAAGAAGCCTTTCTGAACACGATGTGTTGCGTCTTGTGGATCAGGTGCTCTTGGCCAGAGGTATCCCACCCCCCAGGAACTATCCTATCTTGGGAAGTGATCACCCATCTCCAAAGACCCCTTCTTATTCTCCTCCTTTATTGCCTTTGAAGTCCATGGATATAGCACAGTCTTGCCCTTCTGCGGTTCCCTTTATGGATCTCACTAAGGAACTCCCGCCCCCATCATCATCCCTTTCCACTTTGAATTATAACCTTTAACTTGTGATGTTCTGTAGTCCTGTCTCACCTTTATTCTTACATATGGGTTCAGAGCTGATCCTCTGCTCCAACTCGGCCGATTACAAAGCTCAAAGTCTCTTAGTTGGCATGTGGCAAGTAGGTATCCCATAGTGCACTAGTAAGAACCCCCAGATCTCGTTTGCCACGTCTACGAGTTCAGAAGTGCTTCTTGCTTGGCCGTGGCTAAGTTGCATATTTTTCATTATTATCATAGCTCTTACTGATATTTCTGCTTATAAGATAGCTTAGTTTACATAGTTTTAATAATAGTTTTTCATAGGTAGATAACAGTAGTGTGTTTTTCCTAATTTTTTCCGTAGTTATTGCTGAAAATGTGTTGGGCGTCCTAGGCCTGTTTTTGTTCTCCGAGTGATATCCTTTCTCTGTGCTAGTTTGACTTAGTTTTCCTATTTAGCATAGGTCCGCGTTTGTGTTAGGACCTTGTTTTTCCAGTTTTCAGTAGAATAGTATATTGTGTGGAGTGTCGTTTACTATTATTGGCTAGTTTTTTGCCTGCTGTTTAAATTTACAATTTGTGGTATTTTTCTGACTTAGCTTCTTTCCTGTTTCCCAGCAGCTAGGTCCATTTAAGTTAGAGGACCTAGTCCTCTATTTAACTTTTCTGGTGTTTTTTCCTCAACAGGGCTAGACCTGTTTAAGTTAGAGGACCTAGTCCTCTGTTGTTTTCTCGTCTGTGTGTGAGTTATCTTGCGGGACTAGGCCCGTTTAAGTTAGAGGACCTAGTCCTCGGTTGTGTTTTTTGTGTAGTTTTCTTACAGGGCGAGGCCCGTTTAAGTTAGAGGACTTTTTCTCTCTTCTGTCTTTATAGAAGTTCTGTTTGTATAAGCATGTCAAAGGAGTCCAAAGATCATAAACCTTCGGGTTTTAAAAAGTGCGTTAAGTGCTCCCAAAAAATGTCAATTACTGATGGGCATAGTAATTGCATTTACTGCCTCGGAGCCGTTCATCTACAGGAAACTTGTTCTTTCTGTCACTCCTTCAGCTCCAGAGTTCTCCAAGAAAGGAAGAACAAATTAATACTGAAAGGTCTCCTTAAATCTTCTTTTGAAGAGGACTTAGCCAGTTCTTCATCATCTTCCAAGTCTCCCTCCTCAAAGAAAGAGTGGGTCAAGTCGGCAAAGAGACATTCTCCTGCACTGACTGTTTTGTCTGAACCTCCTCAGAAAACATTAAAATTGGATAAGCCTTCTACCTCTTTGGCTCCACTGTCCTCGGAGCCGCTTGAGGTTATCGATGTTGACACTGCAGTGTCAGCCCCAAGTCTTTCAGAGCCAACTACTGAGAAATTGCATCGGAGCTGGTCTAGAGAGCTATTGCTGGTCTCCCCAACTTTATGATTTCCCATATTACAGAGATCTAGGTCGCTTACCGTGTCATCCAGATCCTCCAAGAGCCTTTCTGAAGAGGATGTAGAGATAGTAGTGCTTAGACTTTTGAAGTCGTCTGCTTTACCAAAATTGTTGCTGGCTCTGACCCAGTTGGTTCCAGAGCCATCTAAGACCATTCTTTCTGTTGCTGTTCCTCCTCTGAGCTGTGTTGGTCCTTCGGAGCTGGAGTTTTCGTTGCCACCTGTTGTGGAACCCTCGGTTCCAGCACCCCTTCGATGCCGTCCTTGGTGTCTAGGAGCCGAAGCTCACCAGTCATCCCCGACAGGGATGCTTGGACCTGAACCTCCTCAGTGCCGAGCCTACCTCTCAGTGCATCGGCTAGGTTGAGCTCGGACCCTGTATCCATCTCGGAGCCGATCGCTTTGGAGCCGAGGACTACCTCTGTTTTCTCAGAACCGGGGCTGTCCTCAGAGCCGGAGAGATCTGCATTCAAGATGATGAGGAGTGTGCTGTCTCGGTCGTCAGCTCTGCACAAGGATACCGATACTCTTCCCCCTCAAGCACCGACCTCTGTCTCAGCACCTTCTCTCTCTGTCGACAGCAGAGACCTGAAGCCTCAGGAGCTCCCGTTGGGTGACCCCCAGTCTTGCGGGACCTCCCCAGAATACCCTTCTGAGGAGCCCCTGTGGAAGAGAACATGCAAGAGGAAGCATGTAGACTCCCCGGATGAGTCCATCACCTCGGACACTGACCTCAAGGAGTCAGAAGGGTCCCCCAGGTCGGCCTCTGATGATATCTCCTTTGTAGATATCTTAGAGATCCTAAAGCAGAGAGGCAGCTGGCCCACTGTCACCCCTTCTGATGAGGAGTCAGTGTACCTGAAGGCTTTTGGGTCTCAACCTTCAGCCTCTTGGGTGTCTTCACCTTTTGATGGGCTTCTGGACCTAGTTAGTCGAAAGGTGTGGGAAACTCCTGATGCCATGGAACCAGTCCCCAGAAGACCCAACAAATTTCTCTCAGCCTCCAAAGAGAAAGTTCTTGACCAAAGGTATGCTTGTAAATGCCATGGTGGTGGCGGCAGCCACAAAGAAAGAAGTAGCGGAGACTTCTACATCTGTCCATCCACTGAAAAGGATTCTCAAATGATGGATAAATTAAGGAAGTGTATCTTCTCTTCAGTGGCTTTTATTCTCAGATCGCTGAATTACTTCACACATTTTACTAGGCTTCAAAGAGATCTCCTAAAGGAGCTAGGAGATACTCTCCAAGATACATCAACTGAAGGAGTCCCTGAGAAAGTTACTGCGTAGTTGGCCACCTTAAACTCCATTGTTAACTCCTCCATGAGGCTGATCTCCTGTGCAGCAGATGGAGCGAGTAGGGCAGTGGGTTTAGGGTTTCCCTTAAGAGACACTCCTGGATGCGCTTATGCAATTTTGAGGAGTCCTTCAAATCTACTTTTACCAATGCCCCCTTTGACGATTCCTCTTTGTTTGGACCAAAGGTAAAAGATACACTCAGCAGGTGCAAACAGGAAGGGAAACCTCTTTCTGCCATGGGAGTATGTTTTACCGTCTCTTCTAGACCATACCCCAAGGGTCAGAGAGGCGGAAAAATGCGGTTCAAGAAATCCCAAAGATTTTTCCCGGACGCACAGGGTGATTCCTCTTTCAGAGGCAGGGGAGGAGGAGCTAATGGTAGGCATAGCCCTAGAGGCAGGGGGGGGGTCCGCAAAACCAGGGTGGCCGTGATTCCTTTCGTGGGCGTCCCTTTCAGCGCTCCTGATGTGGGGCCTGGCTGCACTTCTCTGGAGCCAGTCGGGGGTCCCTTATCTTTGTATCCAGAAGCTTGGCTCAACATCACCCAAGACAAGTGGGTACAAAGAATAATCACCAGAGGATACTCCATACCCTTCTTTCTTCCACCCCACACCCCCAAGAAGATCCCAGATGTTCACCAAATGCATGGTGGTAGTGACAGCTCACTTGAGACATCATGGATTCCAAGTCTTTCCATACCTGGACGACTGGCTCCTGACTGCCACCACCAGGCATCTACTCCTACAAGCCAGGGAATTGACCATCCAGCTCTGTACCCAGCTAAGAATTACAATAAATTGGGAAAAGTCTGCCTTGTCACCCTCTCAATTTGTGACTTTTATAGGTGCAGAAATAGACACAGTTGCCATGATGGCTCATCTTCCTGCAGACAGAATTCACAACCTCAGACAACAGATATACAGCTTTCTTCCTCAACAAAAAGTCAAAGCCAAGACAGTGCTGAAACTTTTAGGGACCATGGCTTCTACCATAACTCTAGTTCCACTAGCCAGATTGCATATGCAGATTCTTCAATGGCTACTTTTTCCCCAGTGTTTTCTTCATTAATTGCCTCTGTCTCATCATATTCTCATAATGCAAAAAGGACCTTCATTGGTGGATTCAGCCCGATCAACTGATGACAGGAACACCCTTCCTTCCTCGCCAACCCATTGCTACTGTGACCACGGATACCTCCCAAATAGGGTGGGGGGGGGCATTATCTAGGCAGGACTGTCCAAGGCACATGGCAAGGGTACGAGGGTCACTTGCATATCAGTGTCCTAGAGATGAGAGCAGTGCTCCTAGCACTGCAAGCACTTCACGACTTTCTTCCTCTAGGGACGATAGCAATACAATCGGACAATATGTCAGTGGTATGGCATGTAAACAAGCAAGGAGGAACTAGATCTTACCCCCTTTGTCGAGAGGCTTTTCGTGTTTGGCAGTGGATGATATCTTACCAGCACTTTCTAGTAGCAATGCATATTCCGGGGACAACCAATGTGATAGCCGACAAGCTCAGCAGGACAATCTTGATGCCGCATGAGTGGTCTCTGAATCAGAAAGTAGCGGAACAGATTTTCTGCAAATGGGGACAGCCTTGCTGCGATCTGTTTGCCAGTCCAATCAATGCCAAATGCAGCAGCTACTTCTCCCTTATCCCCCCTCCGGGGGAGTCACCGAGAGACACACTTGTTCACAATTGGCCTCCGGGACTTCTTTATGCATTTCCACTCTTTCCGCTCATATCGAAAGTGATCCAGAAAGCAAAGTCCTTGGGAAGGAAAAATGATTCTAATCACTCCTTACTGGCCTCATCAGATTTGGTTCCCCTTTCTCGGGCCTCATCTCCTTGACGATCCATGGACTCTGGACCCAGTTCCAGACCTCTTGACACACATGTCTGGTTCCCTTCACCCCTGCCTCCACACCCTCAACTTGACAGCGTGGCTGCTCCACTTCCATCCCTAGTCAGGCTTCATGATTTTTCACCTGCAGTGACCCATATCCTCACGTCTTTCCACAAACTTTCCATGAGGAATTTATATGCTGGCAAATGGAGAAAATTTTCTATCTGGGAAAAAGAGAAAAATGTAGATCCTTACACAAAGTCCATCTCCTTGGTGTTAGAATTCCTAATCAAACTTTTCCATCAGGGATCAGCTGCTGCTACAATTAAAGTTCAACTGGCAGCGATGTCCAATTTTCATTTGGGACAACATGAGCCTAATCTGATGGCTCACAGATTCTGTAAAACTTTCCTTAAAGGCACTACCTTACTGAGACCTCCCTTTCAGGAACCTGTATCTCCTTGTGATCTAAATTTCGTTCTGTCCAAACTTACTTCCCTGCCTTTTGAACCCGCGAATTCGTGTGAAGTTTCTGTCTTGAAAGACCGTTTTTCTAGTAGCTATTATATTCACTAGAAGGGTGTCAGAGTTGCAAGCACTGTCAGTGAAACCTCCTTACTTGATTTTTCAGAGAGACAGAGTTTCCCTTCGTTCAAACCCTTCCTTCATCCCCAAAGTTTGCTCAGTCTAATTTGAACCAGACTATCGAACTGCCTGTATTTTTTCCTAATCATGCAAACAGTGCAGAATATAAATTTCATCAACTTGATGTTCACAGACTGTTACGGTTCTACCTACATAGAACTAAGGAATTTAGAAAATCAGACCAGTTGTTCGTATCCTTTTCTGAAAATAGGATAGGTTTTCCAGTCTCTAAAGTAACTCTATCTAATTGGATTTCCAACTGTATCTCTTTTATCTACTCTTCCAATGGAAAGAACCTTCCGTTTAAAATTAAGGCTCATTCCACAAAATCCCTATCCACATTTGCTGCCTTTCAAGCCAGAGTTCCAATTGACAGTATTTGTGCTGCAGCAACTTGGGCTACCCCTCATACCTTTATTACTCATTACAAACTGGATTTGACCTCAAGGAGTAGAGCCTCCTTTGGTTCCATGGTTCTTAGGAGTATATTTTCGTGACCCACCCGAGAAAATGGTGCTAGGGATGCTGTCCCATATGTAAGAATGAAGGCAAGATAGTACTACAGAACATAAAGAAGTTATGTACTCCCCTTAACGTTCTGTGTTTGTAGTCCATCTCGCCCTTCATTCTTATGAACCCACCAACCTTCCCCCGTCCATGTATCCTTGGGAGATCTGGAGACAGGATAGTATTGCCTTTGGTAGGGTGGAGACCTTTCATCTTTGTTGTTCCTTGTGGATAACCTTTCTATCACTTTTATAGTCAGCAGCAAACAAGATCTGGGGATTCTTACTAGTGCACTATGGGATACCTACCTTGCCACAAGCCAACTACGAGACTTTGAGCTTTGTAATTGGCTCAGCTCCGAACCCATATGTAAGACTGAAGGGCGAGATAGACTACAAACATGGAACGTTATGGTAAGTACATAACTTCTTTTTATGTATATGAGCTTTAACTGTGTAGCTCTAAAATATCCCTTCAACTCAGGTAAATGTAAATCACCTTGTTCTATTGGAAGGATCAGCTTATCCCACTTAACTCTTTCCCTCTTTACCTCCCAGATAAATTCCTTCGATTATTTTTTAATTATTGCTCTCAACTTCTCCTCAGATTTATAAAAGTATGTCTGACCCATATACAAGGCTAATAGGACTAAAAACATTTTCACTGCTTGTATCTTACTATCCATATCCATAATGAGAGTTTCCACTTTCTCAACTTTTGTATTGTCTTTTGTTTAATCTCTTCACACATATCCATAGCTGCCATAACAGAAGCCCTTTTAATCCATACTCCTAAATGCTTCATCTTATCATGTCTCCATAAATATGGGTATTGCTGAACCAGTTTGTGTGTGGCCTTTGTTATGTCTTCATTAATTTTATATCCCAAAAAGACTTGAAACTGTCTAAAAATGTTCCACAATGCTGAGATGTCCTTTTCTGGATTTATCATGTACAAAGTAATATCATTTGCAAATAAAGCCAACTTTTCTTGATTACCATATCAACTATATCTGTGTATTTCTGAGTTGCTTATTTTCTTTGCTAATGGCTGTAAATATAAATCAAATAACAAATGGGAAAGAGGACATCCCTGTCTGGTTCCTCTGTTCAAACATAGCTTATCTTAGAGGAACCCTCCTTCTCTAATTTTTTTCCCAATACCTTGGTTCCTTTGCCAGCTTCCTCCAGTAAATTCCAGCCCCCTCTTGTCTATTCCTTGTACCCCTAATTGCATCCATCCCTATCAGTAGAATCTTCTTTTACCATTCCCTTGTTGGCTTAGTTCTTAGTATATTTTCTGCTACTTTAAGAACACACTATTATGAATGATTGTTATTCTCCTTTAGGATTAGTGGGGAAAATCCCATTCTTTCCTAATTTCTTGAATCCCCCTTCCCTGCTTCATCATTACCCCTTTCTACTTTGAATTGTAGCTTTCTGCTTGTGTTAGGTATAAGAGCATTAACTGTGAAGCTCTGAAATATCCCTTCAAATCAGGTAATCCTAAACCTTTTTGTTCAGTTGGGAAGTTTACCTTACTGCACTTGACTCTTGTTCTTTTTCCCTCCCAAATGAAATCCTTTAAGTCTTTATTAATTGCTGTCAATAACTTCTCCTCTGGTTGATGAAAGTATGCCTGTCCTGTGTATAAAACTAAAGGGACTATAAAAAATTTACTGCACGTATCTTGCTATCCATAGCCATAAACAAGAGCTTCCATTTTCTCAGTTTTTATATTGTCTTTTGTTTAGTCTCTTCCCACATATCCTTATCTGCCATAAACAAATCCTATTTGAATCCATACCCCTAAATACTTAATTTCATTATATCTCCATAAAGATGGGTATCGCTGGACCATTTCATGCGTAGGCACATAGTTTATAACTACAGCCTTTGTTTTATCTTCATTAATTTTAATCCCGAAAAAACACAGAACTGCCTCAGAATAGTCCACAACACTGAGATGGCCTTTTCTTTTTCCATCCAATACAAAATAATATCATCTACAAATAATTCCAACTTTTCCTGAACACTGTACCAATTATATCCCTTATATTCTTTGCCAGTGGTTCTAAATGTAAGGCAAATAACAAAGGGGAAAGAGGACACTCCTGCCTGGTTCCTCTGTTCTGACACAAGTTATCAAAGAGCAACCCTCCCACTTTGATTTTTGACTCCAGTCGCTCATACATCATTCTAATTACTTTATTATTGCATCAGGAAATGCAAATGCCTCCATTGACCTACTCATAAAATCCCAGCTTACTCGTTGACTGCTTTCTCTGCATCATGACCTACAAATAAGAGTGTTTGTTTATTACATGCTGCTTCCCTGTGGATCATCAGTCTGTTAATGTTGTCACATGTTTGCCTCCCCTCCACAAAACCACATTGATCCATATCAATCAATTTTGGTATCACCTTTGCCATTCTTTTAGCCATTATAGACAGAAACACTTTATAATAATGGTTTAGAATTGAGATGGGCCTATATGAAGCTGTCTCAGATGGGTCTTTACCGTCTTTAGGTATTGCAGCTACCACAGCTTTTTGCCAGGATGTTGGTACATCCCCTCATTTTAAGATACTGTTAGACAGAACTTTTCAGATTTTTAGTACTTTCTTCACTCCTGACTTCTAAACTTTCACCAGAATACCATCTATTACTTCAGACTTTCCTGCAGAATGGTTATACATCATCATTTTTATCTCATCTCCTCCTATCTTAACTGTTAGTTGTTGAGCCTCATCTACCTCTAACCTTGGCATATTTAAGTCTTCCATAAATATTTTCATCTGTGCTTTTTCTTGATTGCCTACTTCTCTGCTTTATAGAAATTTTCATACAATTTCTGAAATATGTCTAATATATCTACAGGATGTCTGGTTATTGCTCTTGTTCAAAACTCTCTCTGAGTTTGAGAATATCCCTTTCTGCTTACTGTTGCCTAGAGCATTGTGCCAAAAGTTTTTGTGTTCTGGAGTTATAATCAAAAACAGTTGCTTAACAGTAATTGTTCTAAACTCATGCATATTATCCACGTACTCCCTTATTTTCTGTTTAGCACTCTGCAATTGTTTTGTGTCTTGCTCTGTAAGATTCCCCTTATTTTGCAACACTTAAGCTTTGTCAGCCCCTCTAAATAATTTGTATTATTTCTTAACCAGATCTCTTTCTTTTATTTCTACTCTGTTTTTAATCTCCATTTTCATTTTATCCCACTCACTAGCTACAACTTATGGAGTGCTTTCTGTTTTCCCTAATATCTACCAGATAATTTCCACTAACCTTTCCTTAAATTCCTCTTTTTTTAACATGTTTGTGGAGAAATGCCAGTGTCTCATCTTTACTTCATTACCCCACATTTTTATCTTAGTAATTATTGGCCCATGATCTGAAATAGTTATTGGATGTGTACCAAAGTTCTCAGTTAAATGGATATGTTCCTGTGAAATATAATTTCTATCAAGTCTAGCCCAGTTATTCTACCTTGTATGAAAATTCTTTCTGAGTTCCTGGTACTGAATTCATGTCTTTCATACCAAATATTTTCATAAATTTCTTCAGAAATCTACCCTCTTTTGTCATATTTTCCCCTCAAGGCCCCCCGGATACATCTTCATTGTTGTAAATCAAATTCCAGTCCCCTCCTATAAGTAATATTCCCTGCTGAAAGCTAATTATTTCTCCCTAAATTCTTTTAAACTCTGAAACAGCAGTTTAAGCACAGTACAAATACATGCCACTGTAACCCTCTTCCCTTGCCAGTAGCCTCTTACTACTACAGATCTGCCATTATATATTTTTCATCTTCTATCACTAGTGGAGCTCCTCTGGCAAATAATATAAGTACTCCAGTTTTCTTTTGTCCCTGATATTATGCAGAATATTCATCCTGAAATAATTTCTTTATCAAATTCACATGCTTAGGTCTTTCCAAATGTGTCTCATGTAGCATTGCTGTTTACACTCTGCATTTCTTAATATAATTAAGTACTCTTTCTTTTTAGTGTATACCTGTGAGACCATTAACATTCCAAGATAATATGGAAAGAGGTGTCATTATGGTAAGAAGTCATTATTCTCACCTGTTATGTATGGCAGTTTTTCGTAACTGTCTAATTCCAGCTTTTATGATATAAGCACCCATTCATGTTTGTCAGGTTAATCATTATACAGTTTTTTTCTTATCGTCAACATTGGTACCTATATCACATATTACAAGACTTTTTGTTTTAATAAAAATCCTCAGACAAGAAACCAAATAACACCCAGTACACCCCAGAAAATATTAACGTAATGCACACACATAACTATGTACATCTTCAAGTAATGAAGTTTAACCCTACTAATAGAAGCATTTCTTTTAAATAGACAGCTGTTAACAGAGGCCCTAGTTAACCTGAAATTGAGGTTATCTATGCTAAGAAGCATGTTATTGCCTTCTGATTACAATAATTGGTGTCTGTTCTTTTTTTTTTCATCTTTATTCCCCCTCCCCAATGTATGAAAACTACTTGCATAGCTTCAGAAATCATTAACTTTTAGCTATGAACAAAGCAGTGTTCTGACTCTTATTGCTGTATTATCAACTTGATCTCCATGGAAAAGTATGAGAAAAAGAATAAATGATGTCCTCTCTTGTAGCAAGACAAGATGAAATATTTATTGCTAAAAGAAAACTTTTCATTATATTTGGTGTTC
Organism: Protopterus annectens; assembly: GCF_019279795.1. Lineage (NCBI taxonomy): Eukaryota > Metazoa > Chordata > Ceratodontiformes > Protopteridae > Protopterus > Protopterus annectens. The sequence continues at coordinate 137,504,257 of NC_056745.1, forward strand.
TCATATTTACTTGTTTCCACTTAAAACTTCTTATTAGACTAAGGCAGGGGTCTCAATCCAGACATTCACACATGCAGAAGTAGGAGAAAACATATCAGCTTTACATATATTATGATCTGTGTACTTTTATACCCATCTCATGAAATCAGGATTACAGCCTGTTATCTTAAACATGCTTTTGTCTAGCGTTTCTGCTCTTTCTACACTGTAATCTGTAATGCCTACATTTTTTAATAACCAAAAAAAAAAAGAAAGAGAAGAAGGAAAAAAAATCATCTGTTCACTTTAATACCTTTATCACATATTAGAACAGTTGAAATACTTTACTGTAAAATATGCAGTTTATATCACGAAAGGTTTCATAGAAATACTGTTAAGAAACAATGTTTTACTTACAGTTACTCTTTTCATTCCTCAGATGTGCAACAGGTATTAAAGGTGACAAGAAAACCTGTTACTAGAAAATCATATGTTAATAAATGGAAAAGATGTTCGAGTTAGTGCCAAGACAGGAACCAGCACCCTTTCAGGGCTAGTGTTTCAGGTTCTCCATTATTTGTGTGTTTTCCTATCCTCTTGCCTGTCTTACTCCTCCATGAAGGTGCATTTCAGCATGTCTGCCCATGGAGTCCCCCTCTTTCAAGGCAATCTCATGTGAAAATATTTTTGAAAGGATGCTTCATTCCAAGCTCCTCCTTGAAATCTTAATTTTACTTAAGAACAAAATAATTCTTCCTACATTCGAACTAGCTTATCAGGGTGTCTTGAGGTTCTTAATATGGAAATCAGTGTTACTATTTTTTCCAAATTTGCAAGAGTATTTGAGTTACAAGCTCTTATGGTGGGTCGACTTCATCTCACTTTCCACAAAGATAGGGTATCCTTAATATAATCCTTTATTTATGCCTAAAGTGATATTCAGGTTTGCTTTGAGCCAAGTGATCTATCTCCCTATCTTCTTTCCAGAACCTAAAAATGAGGAGAAGGGATTTTCCAAACCTTGGATGTCTGCTGGCAATTTGGTTATTAACTTCACAGAATTGTTCATGTCTTGTGGAAGTAATAAAAAAGGACAACCTGAGTCAAAGGAGATTATTTCCAAATGGTTGACTCATGCTATTATCTTTTGTTATAACCATCACAACAAGGCAATTCTAAGCAGGGTCAAGGCTCATTCTGTCAGGGTTTTGGCTTCATTTGTGGCTTTTTGGAAAGAGTTGGACTCAAGAAGTATTCTAAAAGCAGCAACTTTGTCCTCTGTATGTACCTTTATAAAGCACTACTAAATAGATTCCTTCTCCACATCTTGGATTTGCTTTGTTAGGACAATTCTATAGGGGCTCCTGGGTCCTCATCTTTTCTTATCCCAGTCAGCATAAGCTATGGTAGTCTACCCATATAGGTAAGACTACTGCAGTAGTGATCCATATGAGGAACTTAGTTTAGTTATGTAATTAAACTTACCATAACAGTGAATGTTGGAATGATTATTGCTACAGTATCTGCTTCCACCTTTCACTCCCCTTATGTTTATGTGTTTTGTTGCCAGGATGAGAACTTCTGTTTGTAGTTTCCTAGCATTGACCTTTTCAGGGCTGTAGCCTCCCTTTCTCAGTTTGAATGAAAGCCCTGAAGGATTTGGCACCAAAACCACTCTTTTTCTTCAGCATAGCTTGATCTGATTAATAGCTTGGGTGGGTGGAAGGTGCTCTTATCATTTTAACATCTACTGTTATGGTAACTTTACTTGCATAGCTGTACTTTTTGGATCATGATACGAATAGAAGAGGTTAAAGTGAACACCCTTAGTTAGTCCTGATTTTTTTTTCATCCTGAACACCTGTGATAATTCTACATTTACTTAAACTGTAGCTTTTGTCAGGTTATAAATCTCATTCAATAACTAAACTCAAAAATAAACTAAGACTGGCCTAATACCCTAAACAAATATCTCTAGTTTTCTCTGAAGAATGCTTTTTCAAATACCCTAAACAAATATCTCTAGTTTTCTCTGAAGAATGCTTTTTCAGCATCTTCATGTATCAGAAATACTAGAAAGTTTTGATGATCTGCTTCATCTAATGTTAATAAATATTTCAGTAAATTGTCAAAGGTCTGATGAGCAATTTACTTTGATCTGGTAAACTACTAGTGTCATATACTTGGATTGTCTCTTAGCCAATATTGCCATGAAGTGTTTACTTTCTTGATTTACTAATGAAATAGACTTATACGAACTGAGAAGCATGTCATCCTTTCCCTTCTGTGGAATTACTTATACAGTTGCTTCTCGTCATGAAACTGGAATTCATTTAATTTCTAGTATCCTGTGTACAACGTGATATAAACACCTTAATATCTGCTGCCCCCTGTCTGGTACAGTTCTGATGGGATCACATCAGACCCAGATTTTCCCCTTAGGAAGCACATTTACTATTACCGACAGCTCATTCTTCACTACTGGTGCAGTTGATTAACTTTTCTGTTTTTTGTGCTTTGAGCTGCAGAAGAGTTAACTGATTGTTTTTGAATCTTCCATACTCCTTACTGATCTTAGGATCTTGACCTTATCTCTATAAAGTTCTTCATAATAAGTTTTAAAATCTTCCAGTATCCTCTCCAGTGAATACTGTACTGTATCTGAATGAGTAATGCATTGACTTTGGACCAGACCACATGAAACATTTTATTTGTGTATCAGTTAGAGAACCTAGTATCTTTAGCACTTTTCTGATATTTTGAAATCCCTATAGTTAGTTGACGTGGATCTAAAATCTACTTAATTTTCAATAATTGTGTTTAGCTAGCTCCTGTTTTCCTTGCTCCTACTCTTCTATCTCTAAGTAATCCATTCTTGTATGTAAATGCAGTTCACCCAACAATTGTTACTACTCCTAAAAAGCAATCTTCCAATTATGCCTTATTTTTTTCATGTATTATTGCAAATTCAACTCAAGTGTACCCTTAAAGACCATCCATTGAAATAAAATTTCCAATATGAGAATGATTGCCAGACTGTCCTACTTATGTTTCAAGCTGGTCTTTACAATATTTGCTCCCTAAAAAAGGAAATATTTAATCTCCACTAATTTAGTACCCTCCCGTTTTCCCTTTTCATTAGTAATATCATCGCTGAATGAGCTAAAAATAAAATGGTGTAGGCCTCCAACTGACTGAAGTATGAATGTTCCTTGAAAACAATAAAAGGGAATGACCAGGAGATTATTTTCATAATGGTGGCTACATAGCAGTTTAAAGCAAGTCTTGAGACCTCTCGAGGTATTACTGCAAGCAATGTAGAAAGGTGGAAGTAACTGAGAAGGTTTTCTGTTATGGCACTGAGAAACTTTGGAATGGGCAAGAAAAGCATTGAAAGTCTTATTCAGGAAGAAGCCTATTTTCTTTTAGAAGAACTCAGGAATACAGGAGGGACACCCTTTGATCCAGCTATCTTTCTAATGCAGGCTGTCTCCAAAATTATTTGCTCAATTGTGTTTAGGAATCGATTTGCTTACACAGATGAAAGGTTTCAAACCTTGCTCAGTTTGATAAATGATAACTTTAAAATTGTAAGCTCTGTTTGGGGAGAATTTTATAATCTCTTTCCAACTATTGTGGAAACTTTACCTGGACCACACAAAAGATTCCATAAAAATATTCATCAGCTAACATCCTTTGTTATAGCAGCCATTAAAGAACACAAGGAAAAACTGAATACTGCATCACCTTGTGATTATATTGATTGTTTTCTCATCAAGCAAAAGCAGTTCCCAACTCTGCATCCTGCCTATTTCAAATCCAAAACCTACCTGCCTGCCGGCTACGGACCCCTTTCAAAATAACCTGAACTCCCACTGGACTGCTATCCTAGCACCCTTCCAGTAAAGAAGTAAACATGTATGTGTACTCCCTAAACTAGCAGTAAAGCATATGCTTGACATTTTTTACTTTTGGTGATTAAAAGCTCGCTTCACAGCCAGGGCGGCCAGCAGCCATAGCCCCTCTCTACCCTGTAGCTAGCATACTTTCTCTTCTCACTAGCACAAGCCCCTTCTCCTGAGTATTTTCTCCCTTCCCAATTCCTTGATCAGCCTTTCTCCCAGATAAAACTTCCATTGTAATACATAACCTGTCCACTAGGTGGCACCCTTATTTCAGTCAGTCCCACACCTAATTTATTTAGCCCTCTGGCTTATAATATTAATACATCTCAACTCGGTTATTCTAAGCCCTGCTCTTAACATATTCTCAGCTTTAGATCCTACTTTTACAATTATCATCTAGCTGTTCTCTAACCTGCTCTACTACTGTATTCACACTTATCTATACATAACTAAACTTACCTTAATAAACCTCTTCCACTGATTGTTCCTCTCAAGCTCCTTCCTTCTTTTATGTCTACCCGCTCTGTTCACCGTGCGGGCTCACTCCTTTCCCCTACCCTGCTCCCATATCCCACCCTCCCCCAGGGGTCCTACCTTTATTCATCACATACCCCTCCCTTCTACCTAATTACCCAATAGCAGCTCCTTCCTCTTCCCCCCTCGCTCTCCACCAAACATAGGAATTTTCCCTCCCCTTTCCTCCCAATCACTACCTTCTCATTTAAACTCTCTTCACTTCTTCCTCCCACCATAAACAATTAAAGCTCTATTCTCTGTCCTCCTCTACCTTCACTGCTTCACAGACATCCTCCTTTCTCCTTATCCTCTTATACCATTCTCCTTTTTTTCAATATGCATTTCTTAAGTCATCACTCTCTCTACACCCCTTGCTTTCTCCTTGTCTTCCTAATTCCTGTCTGCTACACCAGCTCATTCTCCTTCACTGCTTATGTAATATTACCTACAAAAATAACCTCCTCACAACCCCACCTTCACCTACAATCCTTCCCACATTTCTACTAAATCTCTTCCTCACTTATACAGCCCAACCCACTTCACCTATTCCACCTTAAAATCTTTTCCTCTACAATTAAGATGTTGCCTCCTAAACTACTCCTGGATTTTCAAAAACTCACATTATTTAAACTCAGATGGCTGAAGGATACCTCCTTCAACAATCTAGCCCTTGTTGGAGATATCCACTCCAACCCTGGTCCTAGTCCCCCTACTTGCAACACCTACGCACTCAGGAGCGGCCTTAGGTCAACTGGTGCCCTAGGCAAAAGGGCTCCATGGCGCCCTCTACAACACCACCCAGTGCCCCCCATCCTGGTCTCCCTACAACAGATAAATACTGGAAAAGCGCCCCTGCTACAGCGGTGCCCTAGGCGGCCGCCTAGTTGGCCTATGCCTAAGGCCGGCTGTAACGCACTACCTCCTGCCTCCTCCCACAACACCCTAAAAATATTTACCATGAACGCCCTGAGTATTAACAACAAAGCTCATCACTTTCAAGCTTGGCTGTGCCACAACCAACTAGACATCTTAGAAATCTCTGAAACTTGGCTCAAACCCCATATCTCAGATGCTGAGATCCTACCCCCAGGATTCAATATTTTCAGAAATGACCAACCAAATAAGAAAGGGGATAGCTCTGCCTTAGTATACTCCAACCTCCTCACCTTAATACCTCTCCAAACTCCAATTCCACATTTCCAAAACACAGAATTGACTGCTGGACTACTAAAAATGAATAAACACAAGAATATCTGCATAATATTATGTCTCTCCTGGTAACAATATCTCTACCCTTGAGGATATTCTCCTATGGGCCTCTACTGAAATTAAGTATGAAACCTATATTTTAGGAGATATAAATATTGACTGGAATAAAATTAATAGCACCTCTCCCTCCCTATCCATCAACCTCTATAACTTCTCTCAGATAATTCACTCAGTCACCCGACCTAACAAAGTAAATCCCCCTGGTTCCACTTTAGACTGGATCTTAGTCATTGATCCTAATAAAATAACAAACTCTGGCATAACTCCTGATTCCATCAGCGACCATTTCCCAGCTTACATTCATCATTCAACGACTTCTTCCCGTCACCAGCACCAATATATTTATACCTGTAACCTCAGTAATTTCAACCCCACATCATTCTCAAACATTCTCAAACAAATGAACTGGCAAATACTAAACTCCCTCTTGACAATGCTATAGAACATTTCAACTGTGTCTTCCTAGCCACTCTAAATTCCCTTGCCCCTCTTAGACACAAGAGGGTAAAAACTAATACAGCTCCTTGGCTATCCAAAGATACTAAATAAAGTATGTACCAAAGGGACAAACTTTGGAAGCTCTACCAAAAAGATAAACTTCCCAATACCCTGCTCCAATACAAACAGCAACGTAACCTAGCAAAACAGCTAATAACCAAGGACAAAAAGTCCTACTACATCAAACTCCAGTCCAACAACAACAAAAACCCCAAGCAATTCTGGAAATCAGTAAACTCACTGCTTAATCCAGGACCCAAAAATAATCCTTGTCCTGACCCTAGCAAATTGGATCTTGATCTAGCCTCTGATTTTAACTCATTCTTCTTAGAAACTATTTCTGACCTGACCAAGACCTTCCCCAACATTAACCCTCCAGCCCCTCTCTCTTTCGCATCCAATCCCACTAATAACTCTCCCCCCTTGTTCGACTTCAAACCTGCCTACCACAGGGATCTATCCTAGGGCCCATGCTTTTCAGTATCTTCATAAACAACTTTCATGCTGCCATTCCTGATTCCAAAATTATTCAATATGCAGATGATTCTACCTTAGTGTGCTCTGCCTCTGACCTCTCAGAATTGCTGTCTAAAACACAAACTGCCTTCTCAACCATCGAAAATTGGATGTGCCAAAACCACCTCTCTCTCAATGCAAACAAATCAAAAATTCTACTTTTCCCTTCCACAAAGTCATTCTCCTACAACAAAAATGCTTTCAAAGTGCTAAGTCAAACTAATTCAGCTATAGAAGTGGTTCCTTCTGCTAAACAGCTTGGTATTACTATTGCCGAACATCTCAAGTTCGATGTCCATATTCAACAAAATATTAAGAAAACCCACCAAAAGCTAGGTATGCTGTATAGGAACAACCGCTTCCTCTCTTATACTACTAGGAATACTCTAGCCACCACTTATCTACTGCCTTCCTTATTATATAGAGCCCCCCTACTAACTACTAACTAACCTATCCTCCTCTATTTCCTCCAAACTAGAAAACTGCTATAATAAAATCTCAAAATTTGCTACCAAATCTAAACTTTCTACCCATCACTGCCTTACCCTAAGATCCCTAAAGTGGCTTGAACTCCTAAACTACTTAGACTTCCTCCAACTCACCACTGCACACAGACTTGTATATCACCCTACTAAGTGTCCAGTGCTAACTAATATCCTCCCCCATTACACCCCCAGTAGAACTCTCAGATCCGAGCATCAAAACCTAATTGCTATCCCCAAACCCAAAAGTACAGCAAGCCAACTTCTCCTCGCTGTCTCTCTAGGCAAAAAATGGAATTCCCTTCCTCCCACTCTAAGAACCATCACAAACCTAGAAAACTTCAAAACTCAGCTTACCAAACACCTGGCCACAAAATGGAAATGCAGTTGCTACCATCCAACCTAATCTTCCTTAGTCCATTCCCCTGGGGAGGGGGGGGGTTCCCACCCTGGTTCCTAAGCCCTCAACAACTCTCCTTCAGCTATGCTCCTGGGGGTTTTCTCCCTCAGGTTCCTAAGACCTCAATAACTCTCCTTCAGCTATGCTCCCACGAGCATTTTCTTTGCTCTCCTTTCTCTATTAGCTGCTTATTTCTTATGGTTCAACATTATAAATATTGTATATAGCTTTCCATTAATAATTTCTTTTCTGAAATTGTGCATGTATAGTGTATCCTCATTTTACTTAAATGTATGTATATAAAACATCTTCTCACCTAATATCTGAGTGTGCACACTAAAGAAAATGTATAAACAATAAGTCCACACTTAATGCTTTTCTGCTTATTATGCATATTGTCAAGGTACTTACTTGTAACTGTTTCCATATTATGTAAGACTGACATCCGTGTACTTCTGTACCTTATCTGTATTATGTATCTTGGAGCTTTTCTCCCCGGGCCTCCACTGAAAATGGGTCACTCTGACCCAGTGGTCTTCACCGGTAATCAAACTGGAACTAAATAAATTAATAAATAATAATTCTGTCCAGTCTTGAATACCTGTGAAACACAGCAAAATGGCTTGTGAACCAGCTCTGTCCTATCCTCCTCATTTGAACTATGTCAGCTAATCCCATATGTCCACTGTATCTACACTGGCATGGAATCCTGCATGACCTAGGATTACACTGAACATGTCCTATTCCAGTAAATAATTTCCAGTCCCCGGCATGGTTTCCCTTATTTCTGTCCAGGGTAGAACCAAAGGTAAGTAAATCAAGACCAGTGTGATTAGCAACAAAATGCCATTCTGCAGTGTATCATTTACAGTGAAGCCTAACTACTTTAAAACATTATAGCTACTCCTCTTTTCCTGCATGCCTGAAAAGGTTGAGGCCCCAGCAAGCTCATATCCATGACTAATTTTCAGTCAAATGCATTTGTAGGAGACACTCGGTCTATTGGGAGTATTTATTAATGTAAGAAAGAAACATTTTAGATAATTTCATTGGGTTGAGGAACCCACCTATATGCCAGGAAAGTAATTTAAACATTAAGCCATGAAGACTCTGTCAAAATCTGTATCAAAGAGAAAATAGCCCATAATTCCCTTACCCAGGTTGACCAGTATCATACCTATAGTCACTTTATTCTGCCTTCACAAATTCCTCCTTCAGTACATACTAATTGTGTTACTTCACTTTTATTCTTTCCTTTTCTCTGTATCCTTTTTTAATTCTCACTTTACCATTTGTCTTATGTTGATTAAATTTCCCTTTTCAGATACTGTCTTTTCTCATTCTTTAAGGAGCTGAACAATGCAGCCCAGAATATATCAACTAGGAATATGCAATCCATTTACAGTCTTTGCAAATAACAATCTACTCCATGGCTGCTCCTGTGATCATTTTTTTTAATTTTTTTTAATTTTTTTTTTATTTTTGCAACCAAATGAAAATTCAAAAAAACTTTCCCCAGTATTGTTTAACATTGTTTGCAATGTTTTCCCAATTGAATGAACAAACTATAACTTTGATTTATAAATGAAGGCAATTCTTTTTCTCTCCCTTCCCAATCCTACCAGTGTTTTGTTTTTATTATAACTATATACAAATACATATTGTAAACAAACTGCAGCACTGGAACATTTAAAGCGTATCTTTTTTATGAGCATGGTAAACATCTCCAGATGTCCATCTTCCAAGGTTTGGTTAGTGTTTTTAGATTAACGCTAGTGCTTGTTACTGATGTGGCAATGACAGCGTGATTGTTTGCAAAATGATACATGAGCAGTATATTCAGCTAGCTGGTCCCCCCCCCTTTTTTTTTCTTTTTTGCTAGTCCCTGTTTTTCCTGCATGTTCAAAGTTCAGTGAGTCTTCTTTGGTAACATACATTCACATTTACCTTTTCCATTTACTGTATTAAAACTGCTCAGTATCTCATAGGATAAATTAAAAAACATTATCACACAGGAGAATCTACAGAACCTACAAAACACAGCCACCTACTTTTTTTCGACATACAATTTTAACATGCAGTCTTATTCGATGATAATCAGACTGATTCTACTTACATTTGTATGCAGGCCTTTTGCTTTAATAAACACATTCCCATTCTTGCTCTGATTATTTTGCTCCACTCTTCTTCTTCTTTTTTTTCCATTTCATTACTCACATTCTTCCTGCTCCTGTTCCACTTGTGACCCATAATCTTAGCTTTTTCTTTTCATGTCTGAAAAGTAATGGAAACAGATCTGGGACCCTGTCTTTCTTGTGCCTCGTCACTCCCTCTCTTGAATCTGGGTCCCCAGAAACATTTTGTTCAACAGTCCAAAAATTGGGTAGATTGTTTTGATCTTCTGCTTGAGGGTCCAACAGCATTGCATGACTGGACTAAATCTTCTTTTGCTTCTAGTTTCCATGCTGTAGTTTTGCACACAGAAGGATACACATATCATTAAAATATAAATTTTCCACGTGCCCAGAGCAGGAGAGAGCTTTTTCTTCCTGTGTGTAAGTGGCAAATCTAATTATTATTTGCTGAAGTCACTTTACTGCTTATGGAAGCTGTGGCATAAATAGTGTGTGCACTCTGTCCAATACTAGCTGTTCTTCATCTATCCCACTAGCTAATAACTTATTGCAGAAACCCAAATAATCCATAGTCTTTGCAAACTCTGGGATACTGACCAGTCTCAATTTTATCCTCTGGGCTTGATCTTCAATTTCTGCAGTTTGGAATTCCCGAATGTCTAATTTAACCTAATTTTAACCACGAGTTCACATCTCCCTTGCCTCATGTTGCAGATCAGAGACTATATCCCATTGAACAGTCTGTGTCTTCTCATCTTCTTTAAATGCTCCTCTATTACTTTGACATAATAGTCTAGCTTGCTACCTATTGCTGATAGTTTTTGCTAGCATCTGAGCCATCATCAACTGCTCCAGTACTCATTGTTATCTAAGAAGTCCCTCTTTCAATACTTGTGGAGTTGTCATTTGCCAAGTGTGGGTAGGCTTTGAACCAGAAGATAATGAGCATATGATTTTCTTTTTTTTTTGCACATGCATCCCTGTTTGTTTATCTTTCAAATTTAACAATAGTATTACTTAAAAGCATGGTCCATGAACACAACTCAACTGGCAAACTATTTTAATCTATCACATAGCCCATAGGAAGGAAGGAGCGTACCATTCCACATCACTGCTTGTCACCCACCAAAATCAAAAGTCCTGAGAGGTTAAAAATGTTAATTAAATTTAATAAATTAATACATTTAATTAAAATGCCCTTTCCTTGTTGTTTGCTGAAAGTTTTATTTCATTTGTAGTTTTATTGTTCCTGAGTTACTGAAAATGGCCTGTAGCAGAGAGTAGATCAATACCTAATGCACTTTATTATCATTTCCAAATAAACCAGCATGACTGATATCATTATAAATGTATTTTTTACTGCATTGCTTTGGATCAGGTCTGAATTAATTCAGTTCATGTATAGGTTCTGAAACCATATAAATTAAAATGTGATGTGAAATAATAAACTGTTCTCCAAAACCTGCTTTATTTTCTTGGACTACCAGGTAAGCACAGGTACAACTTATCTATTGTTCATTGGGTTTCTGTGTATTTGTAAAGCAGTTACATTAATAATGGTATCTAATTCCAGAGTATCTAGATTATGCAGCAGTACCCATGTGGGGTTGAGTTACATGTCCTTCCCTGTTTTGGGTTACAGACTTAAGGGAAGTAATGCTGCAGTGTGTTAAGCTTTTGTTTTGCTTTGCAAAATGGGGGGTTTCTTTTAAAGTGGTCCCCTACCTTGAGGGGAGGAGGCTTGAAAAGGAGGAGGGGCAGTTTAAGCCCCCATAAGCACTGCTGTCATAGAGTAAGCCATAGTCAGTGGTACTGGCAGAGTACTCATTGACAAAGCTGAGAGTAGTGCAACTAGCTTTTATTAGCTGGGAGGGGGAGATTGCATCCTTATATGCATCAGCTAAGACAACAGGACTCACTACATGGGACTGGAAGCATAGTGGATACTTCTCAAGTATGTAATGATAAACCTTCCAGCCACCTATCTGCTTTGCACAGTGGATGCATAAGACATTTTAATATGCTGTGTGTTTAAGAACTGTTTATTACAAGGTGATTTCTTTACAGCTCAGATGTTTAAGAAGAAAATGCTGCTGCTATTTCTAATAATGTATTACGTTGTTTGACAGTGTGTTTTAACTTAATCCCAGCTCTGGCAGTCACCCCTCAATGCACTGGACTAACTTTATAATTCTCCTGTTCTTTCCATATCTTTTTCTCGATTAAGTGAGAGAGCTGTTTCTCTCCCCTGTCTCTTATTCTCCCACCTCACAGATTATAAGATGTCATACATGCAGTTCCTAATGGATAGAATTTTAGGGAACCACATTACAAACTAGCATGGCAATGATGTTTGCATGGGAGTGTGTGGAAATGTCAGGCTTCTTATCACCAAATTTGAAGTATGAAATGTTTGTCAGTATTCTCCTTCTGTGCTTAGGAATCCGAACTTCAGCCTTCCTCATATTCTAATTTTGCAAACCACAAACTAATTTATAGCACAATACATTCCAGTAAGTGGTTTGCACAGTGTAACAGTATTTATGCACATTTGCCCTTAAACCACTTTTAGCTATGTTTGTTGCTTTAAAAATAAAAATATTTAAAATCTAAGAAACAACATCAGGGAGGACAAGAATGTAACAGATCCACAGAAAATGAAGAAAAATGTTTGATTTTATGAAATGCAGTTCTTGGAATTAGTATTTTGTTTAGTTAAAAAAAATAGTGCTTACAATTTTCCAAGGTACTCAGCATTGGATGTGGTACCATTAATTGAATTTCTGTAAAAGAAGGCATGATCCTTCAGACTCCTCTGATCAAACATGCTCAGATTGAAAAGAATGTCTTACATGTGGGCAGCCCACTATACTGACCATGGAGAGGCAGCGCCCCTTAAGTAATGTAACTATCTCTAACATCAAAAAAATTGGAACTAGGTTCAAACACTTGTCTTCCTGAGCCAGTTAGATTGTTTGGGTTTGCAGGATCATGCCTCACTAAAAAGCAAGTAATTGTGTCCAGTAAATTCCACAAACGTTGTCATTTTTTTTTACCAGAAAAACACCATAATGCATGAACCAGCTATAGAAGGAGACTTGTCTTCTGTATGTGCAGACAGTGCAAGGTTGGGAACTGTCATGGTCATTCTGAGGGCATTTGTCCTCCATAAAGTATATACACCTTTTCTACTACTGCTATACTGACACTTTTTAGTTTCTCCAAATCTTTTGGATTTCTAATACCATGATGGAAATGGACCCATTCCTAAATCAAAGTATGATTAAAATTCATGAAATTAGTATGGTTTCAATCTTTGATGTTAGCCAGAAGTGCTCTTCACAGCACCTGCAATGTGTCCAGTAATGACTCCTTCTGCAATTCGTACAGAGTTAGATGTATCTGTAACATATCTAAGTATGATTGTAATTTTTTTTTTATAAGACCAGTTGCTCATACTACTACTGGAACTGTCTGGGTATCCTTCTTCCACATTGTCCTCGTTTCTGCCTGCAAATCCTGATATTTTATGACTTTGTGACTCTGTATGTAAGGCACTGTAGTCATTGGGTGTAGCGATTTCAGTGATCCCTGCTACTTTTGTCTTCTTTTCATGGATCACTATATCTGGTTTTCTCACATTGATTTTTTTGAACTGTTGGTAATGGGTGATCCCATGTTATAAACGTCATTTTTTATAGTGCTTTGTGGCTGAAGTTTCCAGTGTTTTTCACATTTCTTGCCTTCTCTTCTGATCCTTCACCTTATACTCTTTCTTTTGTTTTTTTGGCACATTCAGTTGTTGCCTGATTTTTATCTACTTCTGCTTTGATTTTCATTCCCACTTGATGCTGATATGCTTCTGCTAAACTAAGCAGGGAAGTCATCTTTGACTTATTCTCCTCATGTTTCAAAACTTTATGTTTGGGTCTTGAGGTCAGCATACATGTATTCAGTCCCATTATTGCAGATCTATATATGTAATCAGTTTGGAAGAGGTCCATACCTCCTTCAGAATGAGAATATATAATCTTGGTATGCACTGATTTTTATAAATCATTTGATGAGAATGAAGCTTCCTTCTAGTTTTCCCGTCCAACCTATCCAACACCTTTTGGGGCCAGTCAATCACTCCAAAACTATAAGTTGAGATAGGAAGAGCAAATTGGTTTATAGCTTGGACTTTGTTCCTAGATGTCAATGCTGTTTTCAGTACTAATGTAAATATTCTAAAATATTCCTTATTAAATGTATTCACATTTGTTCATGTTTTATTGTTGAGCCTTTATCCCAAATATTTATATACTCACTCTTGCTCAAGTTATTTTATATTAGATTCTTGTCCCAAACTGATGTTTTCTTGGTGCTGCAAGTTTCCTGATTTAAAGGTTGTCTTTGCACATTTATCAAGACCAAATAACATTCTTATATCATCTAAAAAAGTTTTGACCACTTGCAGGTGTGTTTTCAGTTCCTCATCTGATTAACTATATAGTTTTAAATCATCTACAAAAAGAAGATGAGAAGTCTTTACACTTTGTTGTTTTCTGGGAGCCAAACTGTAGCCATGAACTAATCTGTTAAGCAGACAGCATAATGGGTTAAGGGCAGGACAAAAGAGCAGCTATGACAGAGTCACCCAGGAATATCCCCCTTTGAATTTTATCCCTGGAATAATAATTTATCATTTATTATGGCTTAAATGCAAATTGGTTTGCCACTGTTTCATGGTTGCTGTAATGTAATTAATTAGTGTAAGGTGTATCTTACACATTTTTAAGCACTCTTTGGTCTGTGAATGTAGGATACTTTCAAATGCTTTTTTGTAATCTGTCCATGCCATACTTAGATTCTTCCCAGTTTTACAGTTCTCCATCATGACTTTAACAACAAATGATCCTTTGTTCCGTATGACTTTCTTTTATTACCATTTTGTTTTATTGCCGTGATTGAATTTTCTTCTAAATGATTATAAACTCTGTCGGCATCAATTCCAGTGTATAGTTTGTACATCATTGGAAGGCAAGTTATTGGTCTGTACTTTTTAGGATAGCTTCCAGGTTCATTCTTAAGTAGGAGCATTTTTTTCCTGTTGTTAACCAGGCTGGTGTCTGTTCAGGGTGTGCATATAAATAGTTCTTAATCATGGTTAAATCTTCATTCAAAGATGTGAACACTTTTAGCCAGAAGTTAGCTACTGCATCTGGGTCTAGGGTTTTCCAGTTAGGTGCTCTTTTTAACTTTGTTTTAATATCTGTGGCTGTTACTTCATCCCATTTCATATCCTGTACATTTGACCGTCTTATTCTTTCTTTTACTTCTTCTATCCATTTAACATCTTTGTTATGTTTCACACAATCTTCATAGATATTTCTCAAAATTGTATCTATTTCTTCTTTTTTTGGTGGTGTTTCAGTTCCTTTTACCTTGTTTCCCAATACTCTATAAAGCCTTTCTGAGTCTTCAATAAATCGCTTATTGTGTACTTTTCCTTTGTATTTATCTACATTATCTTCTAAGTTTTTCTTCCTGTGATGATATTTTTAGTTCATTATTTGCGATAATGCACATAGATCCTGATCTGTTATAATACTGAGTGTTGCTTTTATCACATCTATCTTTCTGTGTATTTTTGTTCATCGTTCCCTCTTCTATACTCTTCTCATAGTGACACTTCTTGTCCTAATTGCTTTATAGTTTTCTACCTTCCATACTTCCATGATTGCATTTGATTTCTCCCCTTCCTTTCCCTTACTACCCTTTGTTCTTGTGGTAAGACTTTATGTGTTATTAATTTAGCTGCACAGTGATATATCCTATTTACTTTTGTTATATCGCATGAATCTCTATGGACAGTCCTAATTATTATGTGCATCTGTTTTATCAAACTTCTAACTTTTTGGGTTTTATTGACCTTCAGTAGTCTATTTCTTTCATTGATCTTAATATGTCTGTCCATCTCTATTAAATCAAGCAACTCTTCTCTTAGATCATTTTGACACTCTTTAATTTCTCCAAATCATATGGGTTTCTAATACCATGACGGGTATGGACCCCATTCCTAAGTGAAGGTATGATTAAAGTTCATAGGTAGGTAGTAGGCTATCAGCCCTAGGGCATATACAAGCCTAGCCAAAAAGGTACCCTGGCTTCCGTCACCCAAGTAAATTATTTTCCTGTGCCCCTGTTGAGCAGAGCCACAGAGGTGATCCCCGTGGTGAATTTCCTATTTCCCATCCAATCATCAAGATTTTTCTTGAAGAGTGTTAATGAGGAGCTTTGTTTAATATAGATAGGTAGTTCCAGAGTATGGGAAGTCTCTGAGACAGGAATCTTTCCCCCCAGCGTGTTCTATTTATTGTGGTGACAAGGTTTAAGCTCCATAGAGCTTGTAGCTTGGAGGGATTGGGATTTCTTTAAGTGGAGCATGTCCAACAGATCTGGGTTTGACATTGCTTTGTATGTTAGGCAGAGATCGCCTCTGAGTAGGCGATATGTGATGGAGTAAAGCTGTAGTTTTTTGAGACGGTCTTTGTAGGGCATCTGTTTGAGGTATTTCTGCGGCCTTTCCAGTTGTTGTAAATGTCTTGTGAGGTACATACCAAAAGCGGTGTTGTACTCTATAATGGGTCTAATGAGTGACGAGTAGAGGGGAACAATGACCTCTTTTTTCCTGGATGAGAAACCTTTTGTGATGAGGTGTGCTACGTAGAAGGATTTCCTGACTACTGTGGCGATGTGATTATCAAAGGAGAGACTACTGTCCACCTGTGTCTCATGGTCTCATCACTCTTTCGGTGTTAAGTAGACCACCACCTATGTGGTAGTTCATGGGTACAGAGTTTTTACCAAAGGGGATGACAATGCACTTTTTGGCATTGAGCTTGAGGCCATAGCTTTGACACCAGACCTCTGTCTCAGTGAGGCCCTTTTGTAGGATGTCTACATCATTAGGAGTTTCACTTACGGCTCCTAGTTTGCAGTCATCTTCGAACTTCGTTAGCCAAAGACCTTCTGTGTTAGCCTGTACTTCAGAAAAGTAGATACCAAACAGGAGAGGACCCAGGACTGAACCCTATATTGTTTCAATCTTTGATGTCAGCCAGAAGTGCTCTTTGCAGCACCTGCAGTGTGCCCAGTAATGACTCCTTCTGCAATTCGTATGGGGTTACATGGATTGGTAGCATATCAAAATACAATTATAGATTCTTATAAGACCCATTGCTCCTATTACTATTGGAACAGTCTGAGTATCTCTCTTCCACATTGCTCAAGTTTCTGTGTGCAGATCCTGATATTTTAGGACTTTGTGTCTCTCTGTACACAAGGCACTGTAGTCACTGGGTGTAGCGATTTCAATAATCACTGTTACTTTTGTTTTCTTTTCTTTTCTTGAACCACTATATCCAGTTTTCTAGCATTTTCTATGATGCTTTGTGGCTCATGTTTCCAGTGTTTTTCAGCCACTTCAGTACCATAATGTTTGTACAATCCGCAGTGCAAGTCTTGCCACATTATTATGCCTTTCAGTTTACAGTCCTTTTGCCATTAGTATGTCGCAACCAGCAACAAGGTGTGCGACTGTTTCCAATTTGCTTTTACAAAACCTATATTTGTCTGTTTCTCCCACATGTTCAGTGGACTTTGTAAACCAGCATGTACGCGGCCCACTTCTTGTGCTGCCAATATTAACCTTTCATCTCTTGGTTTGAATTCACCTCTCCTCAACCATTCCTGCGTTCATTCCTGATCAACATGAGGTTCTTCTAGAACTTTTTTATACTTGCAACTATATTTTTGCTTTTTTCACATTTCTTGCCTTCTCATCTGCTCCTTCACCTTATATTCTTTCTTTTGTTTTTTGGCGCATTCAGTTGCTGCCTGATTTTTATCCACTTCTGATTTGATTTCCATTCCTGCTTGACGCTGATATGCTTCTGCTAGATTAAGCAGAGAAATCATCTTAGATTTATTCGCCTCATGTTTCAAAACTTACACTACGTTTGGGTCTTGTGAGGTCAGCAGATATGTGTGGAGTCCCACAATTGCAGATCTATACATGTAATCAATTTCAAGAAGGCCCATCCCTCCTTCAGAACGGGGAATATATAATCTTGGTATACACTGATTTTTATAAATCATTTTGTGAGCATGAAACGTCCTTCTTGTTTTCCTGTCTAATCTTTCCAACACATTTTGGGGCAGGCAATCACTCCAAAACTGTAAGTTAGGACAGGAAGAGCAAATTGGTTTATAGCTTGGATTTTGTTCTTAGATGTCAGTGCTGTTTTCAGGATTAATTTAAGTCTTCTGTAATATTCCTTACTAAGTTTTATTCGCATTTGTTCATGCTTTATTGTTGATCCTTCATCAATTCCCAAATATTTATACACTCCCTCTTGCTCAAGTTATTTCATATCAGTCTTGTCCTAAACTGATGTTTTTCTGGTGCTGCAGTTTTCCTGCTTTAAAGGTTGCTTTTGCACATTTATCAAGACCAAATTACATTCTGGGTCTACTTCACATTGTCGAAGGCCGACAGTATCGAAGCTGATATTGTCAGCACCAGATTAGCGAAAGCAAAACACATTGAACATTTAAACGGAAATCTCCGTAAGGGGAGATTTCCATTTAGTTCAATGTAGTGCAGTCTCGGAGTTGGTATATTTAAGTAGGGGGGTGTGGGGGGCTTGCCCCCCTGCTTGCAAAGGTAAGTTTTTATTTATTTTTGTTTTTAGGCATTTTTTTTTATCTTTCAATGTTTCAGAATTCGATGATATGGTGTCGACCATATCAGATTCGATATTCTGAAACTTCGATAAGATAATATAGACGCGACATTCTTATATCATTTGAAAACGTTTTGACAACTTGCAGTTTTGCTTTCAGTTTCTCATCTGATGAGCTATACAGTTTTAAATCATCGACAAAGAGAAGATGAGAAGTCTTTACACTTTGTTGTTTTTAGGAGTCAAATTGTAGCCATGGCCTAAGCTGTTAAGTAGACAGCTTAATGGATTAATGGCAAGACAGATAGCAGTGGTGACAGAGAGTCACCCTGGAATATCCCCCTTTGAATTTTTATCCGTGGGATAATAATCTGTCCTTTGCAATGGCTTAATTGCAGAGTGGTCTGCCACTGTTTTATGGTCACTGTAATGTAGTCAATTAGTGTAGGGTGTATCTTATACATTTTTAAGCACTCTTTTATCCATGAATGTGGGATACTATTAAATGCTTTTTATCCTCAGTCCATGCCATACTTAGAGTCTTCCCCCTTTTACAGTTCTCCACTATGACTTTATTTAACAGCAAATGATCCTTTGCTCGATATGAATTTCTTTTATTGCCCTTTTGTTCTACTGCCATAATTGAGTTTTCTTCTAAATGACTATAAACTCTGTCAGCATCAATTCCTGTCTATAGTTTATACGTTGTTGGAAGGCAAGTTATTGGTCTATCATTTTTAGGGTAGTTTGCAGGTTCACTCTTAAGTAGAAGCATTATTTTTCCTGTTGTTAGCCAGGTTGGTGTCTGTTCTGGGTGTGCATATAAATAGTTCTTACTCATGACAAAATCTTTGGGCAAAGATGTTAATACCTTTAGCCAGAAGTTAGGTACTGCATCTGGGCATGGTGTTTTTCAATTAGAGGCTTTTCATAACTTTTTTTCACTCGCTGGCTGTTACTTCATCCCATTTCATATTCTGTACCTTTAAACTTCTTATTCTTTATTTTACTTCTTCTATCCATTTAGCATCTTTGTTATGTTCCACAGGATCTTCATAGATACGTCTCCAAAATGTATCTATTTCTTCTTTTTTGGTGGCCTTTCAATTCCTTTTACCTTATTTCCCAATTCTCTATAAAACCTTTTTGGGTCATCAATAAATTGCTTATTTTGTACTTTTACTTTATATTTATCTTCTTATCTTTTTCCACGTGCTGAAATTTTTAGTTTATTATTTGCGATAGTAGATGAAGCCATGATGGTGCAGCGGTTAGCATTGTCGCATCACAGCAAGAGGTTCTCCCATTCGATTCTCGGCGGGATCATCTTCTATGTGGAGTCTGCATGTCCTCCCTGTGGTCGAGTGATGTTAAAGACATGCAGATAGGTGCGAGCCTTTGTTGAAGGTTGGGTGTTGGGCTGGCAACTCGGCACTGTAAAAATCCACTGCCAATCATGAGCGGACCGGAGTTCTGCTGTGGTGACCCCTAACCGGGAAAAGCCAAAAGTCTTTTTATTTGCGATAGTACATGATAGATCCTGGGCTCTTCTAATATTACGAATTGCTTTTATCACTTTTGTCTTTCTTAGTATTTTTGTTGCTCCGTTCCCTTTTCTATAGTCTTCTAACAGTGACACTTATTGTCTTAATTTCTTTATAGTTTTCTCTAGTCACTATTTACATGATGGTATTCAATTTCTCCCCTTCCTTTCCCTCACTAACCTGTGTTATTGTGGTAGAATTTTATCAGTTATTAATTTAGCTGCACAATAATATATCCGGTTTACTTCTGTTAAATCGCATGGATCTCTATGAACAGTCCTAATTACTGTGTTCATTTGTTTTATCAGACTTCTGACTTTTTGGGTTTTATTAACCTTCTGCAGAGTATTTCTTTCATTGATATTGATACATCTGTCTATCTCTGTTAAATCAAGCAGTTCTTCTCTTAGCTCATTTTCTTCCAAACTGAGGGCACATCTCTTCTTTTCCAGTTCCTGCAAATATTCTAAGAAGGTTCTATAGCATCTTCCTGTAGCACATTCTGTTCAATTTCATCCTGTGCCATCTGTTGCTCTATCATATGGGAAATTACTGGCCTGTCACTCTTCAACATTGACTCGATCAGAGTTTCCACAGTTTCCTGTTCCTTCCCTTGGTGTCCAGCTTCAAGTGAATGTTTATACTGGTTTCCTGCGGAAGGCTTCAAATTATCTTCATATGGCACCTGACCAGTTGCTTCCTGCTCTACTGGTTTCCCCTTAATTTGGATATCCATTACTGTATCTTGCCTGTTGTGGTGCTTTCTGTATTAGATTTTCTACACTGAATCCTTCACTTTGCAAGTACTCTGTAACCTCAGTTTCTAGTTCTTTAACTTCTCCATTACTAATCTCTTTTTCTGCTTTTCCTCTTTGTCTTCATATTTTTTTGTATTGTAAAGTTTTCCATGTCCGGATTCTTTTGCCTATATTTTTCTTGAAATATCTTTAGTGCTGCTCTTTTTGTATTGGTTAGTTTCGCTTTCTTCTTTGCATAAATATTACACCATATTAAATCTCTTTTTCTTTCCCATGTCCTTATTTCTTCTATAGATGTTTTCTGATCTTCCTGTTTCTCCCTGCTTTGGGGACTCACTCCATCCTGCTGTGATGTAACGAGACCTTCTACACCAAATCCTTCACTTCGCAGGCACTCCATAACTTCACTTTCTATTTTTTAACTTGTACTTTACTAATCTTTTTTTCTATGTTCCATCTTTGTGATACTATTTGTTTTATTGTGAATTTTTTCCATATCCGGATGCCTTTGCCTGTATTTCTCTTCAAATATCTTTGGGGCTGCCTTCTTTATATTGATTAATTTGGCTTTCTCCTTTGCATAAATATTGCACCATGTCAAATCTCTCTTTCTTTCCTATGTACATATTTCTTTTTTATACTTTTCAAATATTTCTTGGTTTTGTTGTTTATATTTTTGCTCTTCCTCAGATGCTTCTTTTTCCAAACAGATCAAGGTGATCTATATATTGTTTTTCACAAATCGGTTGTATTAATGAACATAAATTTTCATTTGAAGCTTCTGACAGTTTTTCTTGTGGAAGTATTTTTCTTTCCTCTAATTTCTCTCTTAATTGTTTTGTATATCCTCTGTATGGAAATTCTGGGCTTTTTGCATAACAGTTACAATACACAATTTTTTCTTATCCTCAATAGTCCACTTTATCGTCTTTATGACTCTTCTTTGGCCTATCAGTTTTTGTGATTTTTGTGGACTGCTACTTCCTTCTACAATGGTGGGGGGGGGGGTATCCTCCCCCTGAGTCTGGCCCCATTGTAATAATGTTTCCATATTTTGAGGATTCTACGCTGTCATCTTTTCCATTCCTGGCACCGGTGTGCCTGCCAGGATTGGACACTTTTTTATTCTGGGTCTTGTGCAACCAGCTATCTTTTTTAGTTTTTGACCTACTTCTGTTCATGATATATGCTATATAAATACAGTCTATATATCAGTGTCGCCTTGGTAAGATTTTGTGAAAACAGGGTCCACCTCGTGAAGGTACTCACCAAGACGTGAGGATGAATTCAGTTACAGCACTACTACTCTCCTTTGCTTGCTGACTTTTCATCTCTCCATTCGGACCCCCATTTTGACACCTATATGACTGGGGATATGTAAGGAAAGAGGGATCTTCTGTTATATACCAAGATGGTGTGTTTTCCTAAATGTTTGTGAGTTGTGAATTAGATAATCCAGGCTAATAATCTGTGTTACACAAAGAATGTTCCCAGTATCAGAATAAAAGTCATAGGTACATTTCAACTGCAAATTTCCATTGTGATGCCACATTTCAAGAGTGTAGGAATTTCAAATGCCTGTCATGTTCAGCACACCAATAGCAGAGTGAAGGGGCAGCGTTGATGATGCACACATGGTTTTGATAGACCTCATTATGATTACTCCATGGAAAAATTGTTGCTGGAAAACAGACAGTGATAACCAAATATTGAATACTGTCTGGAAAATAGTCTGTAAGACTGTTTTTCATTTTCTCCTTACCATCTAACTAGAACATTGACTGTTTTCTTTCAGTGGAATATGTTGATTTCAAAAGATATACAATATATTCCTGAAATTTATTTGTGTTTTTTCAGATAGCTGAATTGTGAAACTGCGTCTAATGTAGTATACATCTGTTTGTGTATGGGTATACTGACAGTTTCTTCTCTCAGTCAGGGACAGTCTTTTTGTCAACAGGTGGAGCAAGCGTCAAAAAAAGCTATTCTAACAGTCTTGGGAATGTATGTCTCTCAGTTCTACAAGATCCAGCCTGCTGTTTCCGAGGCTGGAGATCCATCTTGTAGAAGATGAGGCAGACCCTGCATCCCTTAATTTCATGCAAATCTTCAGGAACACAGAAGAGATGCTCAGTTTAGAAACTAAATTAAACACAGTTTGCAGTATTTTTTTTTCAAAAACACTGCATTTTTTACTACC
Source organism: Protopterus annectens (assembly GCF_019279795.1). NCBI lineage: Eukaryota > Metazoa > Chordata > Ceratodontiformes > Protopteridae > Protopterus > Protopterus annectens. The sequence continues at coordinate 137,527,188 of NC_056745.1, forward strand.
TGTGTTTGTCAAAAAGTATTATTCAAGACATTTTCCTAGTGTTTTTTTTATTTTTATTTTTTTTTTGTAAAAGGGCTTAATCATATTCATTCTGTCCATCCAATCTGACTGATAGGTCTTCAGCCACTTGTTGAATCTAAGTTAACAAAACTAGTGCACCAGCCTCAAGCTTCTGTAAATCTTTGGCTCCCGTAATGCCTTTGTGCATGAAGCTTCCACAGATCTCATTTGCTGCAACAGTGTTTGGATACAATCTGCTATAGCTGCAAGATAAATTCTCCACATCTAATATTTTATTTACTTAGTGGTGTCTTTTAAACTTATTTGTTATTTATATATATATTTCATGCTTTTTTTTAATTTTTGGACAGATTAGTACTCGTGAGCTCCAGCTCCGGCCTTTCTTCCTTTTGTCTTTCTACTTTGCACGGACTTTGTCCTACAACTGCTATTAAAATATAGAAGTAATAGTTAAAGCAGAAAGTGATATTCTTTCTATCTCTGTGTTTATGGTTGTGTGTTGTATTTCATGTTCCTTTCTTTCATAGCTGCTTGTGTACAGAAGTTTTAAAAAATGTCAGAAATTTGGCCAGAAGATTCCCTCCAGGAGACCCATGACTTGTGCCTAATTTGTCTGGGAATGGACCATTTATCTGTCGATTATAACATTTGATAGGCTTTGTCTGAGAGCTCTCTTGGACTGGAGAAACAAATTTATCATCAAAGGGCTTCTGCCTTGTGATTCTAAGGCCAGTAAACCCAGAAAATCAGAGGATAAGCAGAGAGATAAATCCCAAGAAAAGAGGGAGAAAGATGAACTAAGAAAAGGAAAAACAACAATGTGGCTACACTGTCGGCACTGAAATTGACTAGGAGAGATTTCCCTCCTTGCAGTCAGTGACTGCATCTATTCCATCAGCTCCAGAAGTGTTGCAGTCTATAATTATATATGACAAGCTTCATCCATGATCTAGTGTCTTCTGAGCATGAATTATCCTGCTTGCCTTCTAGACCTTCTGCTGCTTTTTACAAGTCAAGAGTGCTTCAGATATTGAGCTGGATTGCATAATGAGGGCAGTTTTGAAGGCACAGATTGCGATAGGTATTCTGTCCCGATGGACAGACATTCCATCTCCCATCCTTGCTCCTTCTCCAGTCCATGTCTTGTCAATAGTGATACTGGATCCAACACTGATCCCGTGATCTATTCTGTGGCACCATCAGATGCCCCAACCCTGGCTGTTGAGGCATTGTATTTGACGGACTCAACTTCAACAGTTTTTGAGCCAAGTGGGTTTTGACCCTAGCGGCTTGACACCAGTTCTGCAGCACCATCCTCAGAGCCTTCACTTATGGCTCCATTTTCATTGTTGGAGACTTTGTCCTTCAAGGATTCCCTCTTTAGGGCCATCAGTTCTGTTGGGATTGGGAACCCCTTGTTAGAACAGTCCAACCTTTAAGCCAGGAAGGCGACTTTGGCATTGGACAGGAGTTCCTCTGTAGACATCATGTTAGCTTTCAGAGTTATGGGAAAGATGATTGCTTCTTACACAAGAACAGAAGTTGAGGCTCCCTTGGTGTCGTCTTTACCTTTGGCTACTCACTGTGCTGTGGCTTAGTGTCTTCATGCATCCACTGGTCAGAGCTGAAGATCCACTCTCCATATCTACTGCAATGCAGATTCAGTCCTCTGAGGATATGGATTCACAGCCTTCCCATGTGCCAAGAAAGAGGTAATGTAAATGGTGACACATTGACTTCCCCTCAGAGTCAATCACTTTACACATTGACTCGGATGAGTGAGAGGACTCTTCACAGTCCCCTCTTGAGGACCTCACCTTGATGAAATTTTTGAGTTAATGTGCCATTGGCCTACAGACCCTCCCTGTCAGGAAGTGGAGGTCCTTTTTGCGGCCTACAGCTTGGCACCCTCAACCTCTTGGGTGGTTCATCTTGTAGACAATCTAATTGACCTAAAACACTAAATGACACCAGCACCTTTCCTTCTTTATTCAGCAACAGTGATCTGGCACCTTGGCAATTCACCTTCAAGGATTACAGTTTAACAAATTCAGCTGACTTATATATTATACAAACAGCCACTTAACAGGATCCAATAATTCAATTCAATTAATTTAAATAACATTCAGCGCATACAAACAACAAATACTCTTTGTAAACTTGATTAATATTTTACAGTTATATAAATATATAAATATTATCACATAATATCCATATATAATTTATATATAAATATATAAATAGCACAAAACACTTAACCATTTAATTCCATACTTCTTGATTTAAGCCATGGAAAAAAAATTTAAAGGAATTATTGAATTATAATTTTGTTGTGGGGCCCAATACTGATTTACCTTTAGGAACATTCCCTTGTGGTCATTGCAGTATATATAACAGAGTGAGAAATTTGTCAGGTTCTTTGATTAATGGGAAGCTATTTGACTCTAGATATTATTTTAACTGCAGATCAACAGGGATGGTATCTATTCTGGGATTCTTGTCCTAATATAAGATGGTATATAGGGCAAACCAAACGCATGGTTAGAATTCAGATTCTTGAGCATCTTAGAGATATAAGGAATCATAATGAATTCATTCCTATAGCTAATCATTGTCATGAAATGCATGGGGGTTTAGATCATGGATTAATTTTTTTGTGTACTTGCAAAACCCTTTCTACCTAGAGGGGGCGACTATATTAGTAAATTACTTGAGTTGGAAACTAGAATGATATTTAGATTTCAAACTTTAATGCTTCATGACTTAAATCAATAAGTAGGGAATTAAATGGTTAAGTGTTTTGTGCTATTTATATTTATATATGGATAGTCTGTGATAATATTTGTATATTTATATAACTGTAAAATATTAATCAAGTTTACAAAGAGTATTTGTTGTTTGTGTGCACTGATTGTGTTTATATAATATATAAGTCAGCTGAATTTGTTAAACTGTGATCCTTGAAGGCGAATTGCCAAGGTGCCAGATCACTGTTGCTGAATAAAGAAGGAAAGGTGCTGGTGTAATGTTGTGTTTTTGGTTTGACTTTTTTCTGTTTGTGTAGTTTTGATAATCTAATTGACCTGCCTGTTGGAGGTCATGGCAAGTGCCCATCACCTGCAAATATATACCTCAGAAGCTGGACAAGATCTTGAGCCCCCCCCTCCACACACACACACACACAGCGGCAGACAGTTTTGAGTGAGAGGTCCCCTCGTTGATTCCATTATTGTGGAAGCTGCAACTAAAAAAAGACCTATGGAGGGTATAGCTTCTGTCCAATTGTCCAACATGAACTGATGGACTGTGGACAGATTAGGGAAATGGGAGCATGCTTCATGTACATTTTTGTGTAAGGTACTTTAACTATGCCATCCAATTGAATTGTTTTCAAAAGAGATTTAACACAACCTGCAGTGTTAACTTTGAAAAGGACTCCTATACAGCAATCAAGGAAAAAGAGGTCACCTTGAATACCATATTCAGTATATCCAGCCTCTTCATGCAGCTGATGCACAATGCAGCCAGCGGAGTGGCTCGTGCAATAGGCACAGACATTACTATGAGACATCTCGCTGGGCTTTGCCTGTGTGACTTTGCAGACAATTTCAAGGCTTCCTTTGCAAATGCTGCATTGGAAGAGCCCTCCTTGTTTGGTCCCTCAATTAAAGAGCAGATGCAGAAGTGCAAGCAGGATGGTAAAGCACTTTCTGCCAAGGAGTCAAATCTGAGAACCCCAAATGACCATACAATAGGAAGCAAAAAGGGACCAAATCATTATGGCTCCAGAAGTTCACGCATCAACCCTTTGACTCAACTAGAAATAGAAGAGGAGGACACAGCAGAAGTGGCCTTTCAGTGGATTTTCGACTAGATCCAGAGGTAGAAATAGTCAGCAAAATTAGTGATATCATGAGCTATTCTCTAACAGTAAGTTGAGTGATACCTGAAGGTTTGCCAGGCTGGTTCCATCTGGTGGTAGTTGGTGCTCATTTATCTGTCTATTCAGCAATGTGGATGGCCATCACATAGGACTCTTGGGTACAGGGTATAATATCCAGGGACTATTTAATTCCTTTTTCCCAACACCAATTTCAGATGACTTCACCACTTCTAGATGCACCACCCTGACAGAGAAAAGCTGCCAGCAGAATAATTATATCCCTGTTTCTAAAAAGAGCCATTTAGGAGGGCACACTAGGCCTGATAGGGTCAGGATATTACTCAAAATTCTGTTTATTTCCCAAGAAAATAAAGACCTCAGGCCCGTTCTGACTTACTGTTCCACTTGGTAGCAAATCATTTTCATTGTAGAGCCCTGCTCTTTTGTCTCACCACAGCCCCCCCCCCCCCAGGTATTTACCAAGTGCATGGTTGTGGTCACATCCCATCTGCAACTGAGAGGAATCTGAGTTTTTCCAGTCTTAGATGATTGGCTCCTAGCTGCTACAACCAAAGACTCATTAATAGAGGACAAAGATTACTTTCTCCAGCTGTCTGTGTCCATGGGCATATCCATCAACAGAGAGAATTCTATACTGTAACCAACCCAAACAATGCTATTCATGAGATGCCACCTAGACACTGTGAACTGTATAGTATCCCTTCAACAGAACAAGGTTCATGCCCTACAATGACTAATTAGAGTCCTCAATACTAATGGTTCACTTTGCTTGATTTCAAATGAGAGTTCTCTAATGGTTGCTCGGTGTTCTATGGTCACAGTTTGCAGATTCTCTGTCCACTTCAGTCACAATTGCAAGCAACTATGGGATCTTTTGATATGCTGTCTAACATTCCCACATGTTCTTTAGAGAAGCTCTTCTTTTCTTCTGCTTCCCCCATGGAAGACGCCCCCATGGATATCTCCTCCAACTCCTCCTTGATGCATGTTTTTAGTGGGGATGATCCAAGATGTTTAGAAACCCTGCAAGGCCAACCTTCACAGCAATATCTATTAGAGATGAGAGCTGTCCGCATTGTGTTGCAGGAATGTAAGGACTGCTTTCATCTAGGAGTGATCTCCATCCACACTGACAGCATGACAGTAATGTGCTATATGAATAATTGCAGTGCACATTCCCAGAAAATCCATATATTTTGTGCATAGGTTCAGCAGAGCTATAATAATGCCTCTTGTCAATCCATCAATAGTAAAATACATTTTCAGCCACTGGAACCATCTGTGCTGCAATCTCTTTGCATCCCTGACAACACCAAATACATCAGTTTCTTTGCTTTGTTCTCTTTGGAGGTATAGTGCATGAGAGATGCTGTAGTTGGACAGTGACCTTTGTGGGCTACTTTATGCTTATTCTCTTCTGACCCCGAGACCCAAATTCCTGCAAAACAGTGCAAAGCAACAGAACCAATGTTGCCGGCTCCATCTGGCTTCAACCTGTGGGTCTTCAAATCAAATTCGAATCTGAAACTGGCTTGTTCCATCAGACTTTAAACTTGTTTGGCTCCACCTCCCATACCCACAACTCCCTGCTCCTCACACTAATCCTCAGATCTGGTTTGCCCCCATTACAGTCAGTGGCTCAATCTTGGCCTCTCTTGGTATATGCTTTGTAGTTATCCTAACATAGTGTTTTTTGGTGTGAGAATTTTACTGTCCCTTACCCTAGTTATAATAGGTAGGTAAGTTTGTTGGCTGTTGTTCATTACATGTTTTTGTCATCTGTTAGGACTTCCTGCCTTCTGGTTGGCTTGGTTTTTCCCTTAAGTGTACATTAAGCCTTTTTCTGTTGCTGTTATTGTTGAGATAGGAATATTGGTGCAGTAGATTTTCTTGGCTGTTTTATCATTTTTGTTTCATCTCGTATAGCTAAGGGCTTTAAGAAGTGTGTGGCCTGTGGACACAAATAGCCTTCACAGGACCCACATGTCAAATGTGTTTATTGTCTGGGAGCATTGCACCTGGATTTGAGTGCCCTATCTCCGAAGGGTTTGGGTCCTGGGCCAAGTTGTTCCTCAAGGGACTTCTCCACTCTGGTTCTTCTTCTGCTTCTTCTGCAGCTTTTCCCGCATTTTCAAAGGCCATGTCCAAGAAGCAGTTTTCGCAGGACTGCAGATCTTCCAAAGGGGATCAGAAGAGATCCTTATCTTCTTCTTCTGTCCCCAGTCATTCTTCCTTGGGCTTGCCAGACCCAAAGATCCCACAACTTTCAGGTTCCCTAGCCATGGCCTTAACACTGGCTCCGACCCTGCAAAGCTGATCTCAGTTAGTGCTGATAGATAGCAAGGCTGTGGCTTTGAGCCTTCCAAGTACCTTTTTGCTTAAAGGGGCCCCTTCTGGCAGGAAAACTTCCCCCTTCTCACCTTCTACTCCACGGGACCTGTCATCAGATTCTTCACACTTCCTCACCCTGGTTCTAAGTCTTTTGGCTCAGACCTGGCAGGTGGGTTCAACTTCTTCCTCATCCAAACTACCCTCCATGCCGACATGGGTGGCGTCATCCATCCAACCATTGAGTTTGATGGGCAGCATTAAAACTTCTGATCTGAAGCAGCTGATGAGGTCCTTATTGTAGATGCAGATGCAATTAGGCCTTATCCCTTCAGGTTCCTTGACTCCATCTTTTTGGCTTCCTCCCTTAGCTGCTTCAGATCCGAGGTCTTTGGGCTTGGTTGCTGTGTTACCCTTCAGGTTGGTTCCGACAGCTTGGCCATCTTCAGCTCTGACTCATTCCTTTTTTCCATCAACTCTGACTCCTTTGAGGCAAGCAGGACATCTGAGCCATAGTCTCAAAGCTGGTGTTTTTGGGTTGGGATTGAAAATCCCTGCTTTGGGATTGTTTAGTACACTCAGGGTCTGGCTTTGGACAGCTCCACTCTGATATCAGTATTGAGACTAGACATGGCTCTCTCACAAATAAGGCTGTCTCTGGTACCATCAGGTACTGGGACTCTCGGCCCTGAGAGGCCAGCTTCCACCTTGGTCTTCGATGTTGTAGAGAAGATGTTCTCTTCTCTGGAGAAGGGTCAGGTTTCTCCAGCCAGTGTCCTCACTCTCGTCTGGGTTTGTGACCAGTCATCAGTCTGCTTCTGGGCAGCCTGCATCAGTGGGTCTCCATCCTGCCTCTTCCCCTTCCACCTGGCTTTACCACTATGGGAGGTTTCAGGGAAGAAGAAGAAGTGTAAGGAGAAACACCTTGACCACCTGGAGGAGTCTTTCATGGAGGATACTGACCTCAAGTAAGGAGAGGGTTTCTCTAAGTCTCTGTGGGATTACGCCTATTTTGGTGGCTTATTGGTGCTGCTTCGCCAGTGCAGAGGCTGAACCAATGAAGCCAGCTCTCCAGAAGAGTCAGTATTTTTGGAGGCCTTCAGAGCAGGCCCATCCACACTTTGGGTGGTTCCTCATCCAGATGCTGTCATAGACCTAGTGTCCTGTAGGGCATGGAAGGAACTCAATGCAGTGGACCCTATCCCAAGGAGCAGGATAAGATTCTCGCTTCCCCCAAGGACTGGCCACATTGGAGTAGGGGTCTGGCCATCAATTTTATTGTGGTTGTGGCTGCCACCAAGAACCGAGAAGGAGATTTCTAAGGAGAAATCCTTAGTCACCCCCCCAAACAGGGGGTCTTAGGCTTTAGATCATTTAAGGAAGCACTCCTATGCCTCAGCCAGTTTTGTGCAGAGAGCTTTGAATTATTTATCACACTTGACAAGACTTCAGTGTGACAATGTCTGAAGTGTCAAGGAATTTCTAGATGCAGCAGTCTCCAGAAACTCAGAAGACATTGGAGACTCAGTTGTCCACTCTGCTTTCCATCACCAAAGTGTCCATGAGGCTCATTTCACACACAGTCAATGGGATGCTCCATTGACTGTGTCCATGAGGCTCATTTCACACACAGTCAATGGAGCATCCCATTCAGCTGGCTTTGGCATTCCTATAAAGCACCACACTTGGATGCATTTACACAATATTGCTTCAAGGTATCCTTTGTCAGTGCCCCTTTTGATGGCTCTTCAAGGAGTGAGCAAAACTGGAAGATATTATCCACCACTAGAGTATGCTTTGGCACCCCTTAATGGACCTTTTCAAAGAATCAGAAGGGGAGTAAGTGCCTCTTTTTCAGAAAATCACAGCAGTTTTCTCATAATGCTCCTTCAGACTGTTCCTCTTGAGGACAGGGGTGAAATCATAATTGAGGCTGCCTGCATTGCAGGAGTGATCTACAGAATCAGGGTTTCTGTGGGGCTTTCTCTGTTAGGCCCTTTCAGCGACCCTGAAGATTTGCCTGACTGTCGTACTCTGGAGACAGTCAGGGATCATTTGGCTGTTCACCCAAAAGCTTGGGAGGCCATCTCCTCAGATGCATGGGCATCAAGATTTGTACCCAGATGTTACTACCTTTTCAGAGGTTCCAAACCTTTGCCAAAAGTGTCTCCCAGATATTTCACCCTGTCAGAGACTGAATGTAGCTGTAGAGATTCACAAGCTGCTTGCAAACTAAGTCATCCAAGAGGTCCCACCAGACCAGCAAGGATCTAGTGTCTATTCCAGATCCTTTATAGCTCTCAAAAAGAGCAGGGACCTCAGGCCAGTTTTGGATTTATGCATACTGAACCAGTTTGTGAAAAAAGCATGTTCCAGATGGTCACAGTGCAGTCACCTTACCTCTTCTGAGAAAGAATGATCGGATGTGCTTGATAGATCTTAAGGACACCTACCATTATATCAGTATAGACAGACACTCTGGGAGGTTCCTGCATTGCAGGCTGGAGTCTAATCATTACCAGTTCAGGGCTCTGCCATTTGGTCTCATCATAGCCCCCCATGTGTTTATCACATGCATGGCAGTGGTCACAACCTGGCTCTAGCTACAGGGATTCCAGGTCTTTCCATATCTGGACTACTGGCTACTCACCACCCCCACAAGAGCATCATTGATCACGGCCTAGGCATACCTTACTCCAACTGTGCAACCACTTAAGCATTACAGTTAATTATCCCAAGTTAAGCTTTCATCCTGTTCAGGTTTTGGAATGCAAATGTTGTCGCATGGATATGGTCAATCAAATCACCAGGCTTCCAAGTTCCAGAGTGATCAGCCTTCATGCTCAGGCCCTGTCGATGCTTGCAACCTAAAAGCCTCCAACTCATGCAGTTATGAAACTTCTAGATATGGCAACATCCATAGGTTTGGTTCCTTTTGCCAGACAGCATATGAGACTGTGGCCATACAGTGGTCTTCCCTAACCCATCCAATGAATTTTCCGATATGGCTGACCAAGGTGTGTCACAACCAAATTCATTGGTGGTTGCAGTCTCCTTTAGTAACCAATGGGAGACCATTTGTTCTTTCACCTCCCTCAGCCAAGGTCACCCTATATACCTCCCTGCTAGGATGGGGGAGGGGCATTTCAAAGAGAGGATAGTTTGAGGTCCTGGTCATCTGAAGTAGCCCACATTCATATCAGTGTTCTAGAGATGAGAGCAGTCCTCCTTGCATTGTAGGCTTTTCAGGCCACCCTTTCCAGAGATGTGATTTTGATACAGAAAAAAATATGTGTGTTGCCTAGTATCTCAACAAGCAGTGGGGAACACATTCCTATCCTATTTGTCAAGAGGCCATGAGGGTTTGGCAATTGGTGATTTCTCTCTCAGTGGTTTCTGGTAGCAGTGCTCATCCTGAGAAATGCAACATTCAGCCTTAGCAGGAGCATTCTTCTGCCTCACAAGTAGTCCCCAAATTCGAGTTGCAGCCCAGAATTTTCAGTGCTGGAGCACTCTGTGTTGCGACCTGTTTCCCTACCTGTTTAACACCAAGTGCAGCAGTTATTATACCTTAGTTCCTCCTCTGGGACAGTCACCCAGGGAGCCTCTAGTGTTTACTTGGCCTCAGGGCTTCTGTATGCTTATCCCTCAGTCCCCTTAATGGTAACGTTTCTTAAGAAGGCAGCCCGCTGCAGGGCTATTGTGATCTTCATAACCCCCTTTTAGCCTTGTCAGGAGTGTTTTCCCTTCCTTTGGCCTCTTTTAAAGTACCCCCACCTTGGGTACTGGATCCCATTTTGGATCTTATTTCTTATCCATTGGGTCTGTATCCCCCCAACCTTCAGTCCCTTGAGTTAACCACATGGTTCCTCCAGTTCCCTTGATGATCAGAAATCCCAGGCTCTCATGGGTTGTTGTTCACATATTGTCTTCATCTCAGTGTATTCTAGTAAATGGATGTTTGTCCTGTGGGCAGAATCTCTGGGACTCAACCCTTTCTCTGCCCCTTTGGAATCCATTTTGGGTTTTCTCACTGAGTTGTTTCAGTCAGGTTCCAGTTTTTCTGCGATTAAAGTGCACTTGTCGACTATATCTAACTTTCATGTTGGCAGGGATAATGTGCCTCTGGCTTCCCTCAAGATTTCCAAAGCAGAGGGGGCGGAGCCTAGATGGCTAACTGAGAGCAGTGAATTTTGAGAGCTCCATAAACTAGTATAATAATATAGGAACATTTTAATATTTTCAAGTTTAAAATGTCAGAAATCTATAGGTAAACTACTAAACTACATAAATACCAATTTTGGTGGAGATATACAAAAATGTTCCTGTCAAGTAACTTTGAGATATATTGAGTCACTGAATATGAACAACTCAAGGAATTTTCATTCAGATGCTGCTTTGAAAAAAGAACTGCAATTGATGACTTCTACCTTACAGGAACTATCTTTGAAGATGGATGGCTTTAAAAATGACTTAGAAAACCTCAAATTAAATTCTCAAAAACAGACTGATACTCTTAAGGAACTATTACAGCAACGCTATACAAAAATAACAAATATAGAGACTTCTCTAAATGACATTCAAGGGAGACTCAAAGAGGAAGAATTCCAGAAAGAATTTCTTCTTAAACAGAATACATGGCTGCTTAAAAAAATGGATGACTTAGAAAACAGGGAAAGGAGAAACAACATAAAGATCTTTGGTCTGCCTGAAAACACTGAAGGAGAAGACATTGTTTCATTCTTAATAATCTGGATTCCTGAATTTTTAGACACGAAAGAGGGAATTTCATTTGGGATTGAAAGGGCACATAGAGCACTGAGGAAACCTGCTTCTAACTCAACAAATACTCCACCTAGATCCATAGTTATAAAATTTCTTTCATTTCTGGACAAGGAACTAATATTAAAATCTACTTGGAGAAAATCGCCCTTAAAATACAATCAAAGCCTGATAAGGTTTGACAATGATTATTCTTCCAGAATACTAGAACAAAGGGAAAAAGTCTAGCCAATAATAAAACTGTTGAAACAAAACAACATTAAAGCACAGCTGGCCTTTCCAGCCAAGATAAAAAATACTTTTTGCTGATGAGATGAGAACCTTTAATGACTTAGAAGAAGCTACTTTATTCATCAAAAACAACAACATAGTGTATCCCAGAAGAAATGGAATGGATGGCCCCTACTCTTAAAAGAATAAAAGAAGCAAATAATTGGACTGATGCTAGAAAGAAGAAACAAAAAAAAAAAAACTGATTCCAAGATAGCTGTCCCCAAAAAAATAAATCTTACAACTACATCTCTCAAAGTATCAACTGATATGGTACATCACTTGTCATCTGTTTTTATTAAAAAAAGGAGGGTTTCTTAAACAACTGAGAAATGGTAATGATTTATTCAGAATATTCAAAGAGTCCAGTAATTCTTCACAAACAAAAGTAGGTCAAGATGGGTTACTATTTACATCATATATAAGCCAAACAAAGCAACATATAATATAAATGTAGATGGTTCTATTCCCCTACTTCAACTCAATGAATACGTATCTTGTTCATTTTCCATTGTTTTTACTTAAAACAATTTAAGTAAATTAACTAATTCAACAAGGTACCATTCATCAGAGTTCAGACTGAAATGTAACAAATTAACATCATATGTAATAGCAATAAAAGTAGAGTGTTTTGAAAAGAAAATGCTGTCATGGAGACTAATGCCTTCTTCAGTTAAAGTATGATTTAGAAATGTCATGTATATCCTGGTTGAATAATAGTAGCAAGCTCATAGTACAAATGTCATCATTATTCTGTCTAAATATAGTTAATATCAGTTATGGCAAGTATCACAGCTACGAGTGCTGTTTGATCAATCCTGATATGGTGTGCATGGATGCAGCTGTGTCTGGCAACTAGTACAAATGTCATTATTATTCTGTCTAAACATAGTTAATATCAATTATGGCAGGTATCATAGCTTTGAGTGCTGTTTAAGTTTGACATGGTATATGTGGATGCAGCTGTGTCTGGCAGCTCTTATATGTTGCTGTTTTCATCTCCGGGAAGCTGTGGGTTGTGGCTTGTGATCGAGGTTTACTGATGCTTGTGTATTAGGAAGAGACACTTGGTAATTTAGCCTGGATCCAGGGAAAGGGGGTGGATAGAACTGTGATTTAAGATATTTTGGCAGAGAATGGTTTGTTTGTACATCTGCTGAGTGAGAGGTGGGAGGGCTGGAGGGGTATACTGTCTCTTGTTGTGGCAGCTTGTTGGGAGTTTTTTTTTTATCTGTTTGCTCTCTGTTCTTTTCCTGTCTGCTGCCTCGCTGAAAGGGAGGGAATTTAGGCTTAAAGTTGCAGTGAAGTGAACCTTTGCTTCAGGTGCATCGTGAGCCTCTGGTATGCAGTACACAGGCACATTAACAGAAACAGATGCTCCCAGGTTCCTATGGTAATGGAGACAGAGTGACGATAATGCTTAATGGCTCTGAGGAGCCTCCAAGATGATTCTCAGCAATGACGTTTTTGGTTTAAAAAAATAAATAATAAAAGGGCTGTTTTAAACCACATGTGCACATATTGATGGTCTCCCAACACTTCGTTTAGCTCATTAAGTTGATTCTTGATAAAAAAAAATAGTTATGTAATGTATGATTTTAGTAAATCTAGACATAAAATATATAATCGTCATACAAGATGAAGCAGTCTGCTGAATTTAGATATTAAAGACAGGATTTAATAACATGGGCTTGTGTGTAATAACACCACTGTCTTAACTTGTCATTAATGACATACACTACATTGAACATCAAGGTGAAGCATGATGAATTTCTTATATAAGTAAATATGCATGACAAGTCATGTAATTGCGTAAACTTGAATTGTAGTTTTTGTAACCCATCTTGACCATATATAATACTTAAGCGTTACCAAGGTAACTAATGTTTTATACATGACATCAAACTGACAAAGTTGTTCAAGAGAAAAAATAGAAGCCTGAACTTGAAATGTCACAGAATATAATAATCATATTCTGAACTAATAGTATTAACTTGACAATAGACAGTTTAATAACATGGGCTTTAGTATACTAACACTACTGTTTTAACTTGTAATAAATGACATGCACTATATTGAACATCAAGGGGAAGCATGATAATTTTGTCATATAGGTAAATGTGCATAACAAGTCATATAATTGCTTTAACTTGAATTGTGGTTTTGTAACACATCTGGACCATACATAATGCTTAAGCTGTTACAAAGGTAACTAATGTTTTATACATGACATCAAACTGACAGAGTTGTTCAAGGGAAACAACAGAAGCCTGCACTAGGGATGTCACAGAATGTAACAATCACATTCTGAACAAATAGTATTAAATTGATAATAATCACTCAGTTTAACCTTTGCTGATTATAGAAAATAGAATGTTACCATTTAAATCTAAAAACTTTCAGTATGTGTCATAAAATGGCAATTTATGAATATGGAAAGGGAACTTGTAATCATTAATCACAATAAGTGAATTTGTTATTTTTAACCTATAATTTCACTCATTCTATAATAAGATATGACAGATATGAAAATCCGTATGTGTAGGAAATGGGGGGTATGTACTGATAATTAAAATGCACTGCCATCAGTGTTTACACAAAACAAACTTGATGCTTTAAGTAAGTTAGCAACAAACAAAGTGATTACTTAAATGCTGGTAAACAATGAAATATAACTTCTGAGATATCCAGTAAAATACGTTGTGTTATAAACATTAGGTATAAATATTATTATCATCTATTTATATTAAGTAATACATTTTAAAAGAGGGTGAATATGTTAAATAACTGTGTCCTATAATTTTTCACTGAGGTTTTATATATGATACAGCCTACTTTACTATGATTGAATTGCTTGTCATCTATCTTTCATGTAAATATTAATTGCTTATACAATAAGTAGACATTTATATTGTATTAGAATTCTGTCCAATCTACAATAGTACTACATATGGTCAAAATAATATAAATATTGTTTATTCCTATTGCAAATATTCTCCATATGATAATTCAATTTATGGAGCACAGATGTTCTGGATTGTCAGGGTATGAGTAATAATCTGATGGACTTATGGCTGGTGCAGATCTTAGTTTTGTTAACATTTATTAATTTAAATTTGTTATTTCACAAAAACATTTTTAGTATGTCTGACCAAAACATTGCTGTATTGGTAAACACTCAAAGTATAAAACTGATAATTTCCTTTAAAAGCTCAAACATATACTTTATAGCTAACAAAGGAAAAAGTTTAATAGTCACAATAAAACAAAAAATACATAGTCTAAAAAACCTAAGATAGATTTAACTTTATAATCTTTAAATACGAGTGGCTTAAACAATCCTAGCAAGAGATTAAATCTACTGAAATATTTAAAACTGAAAAAAGCACAAATTGTCTTCCTTCAAGAAACTCATTTCAAAACAGATGACAATTACATATGGAATCCTAAGGAATATATGATTTTGGCCCAATCCACTTATAACTCAAAGACAAAAGGGGTAACAGTTTTATGGAAAACAAATGTGATTAACCCAGAAATTGTTTATAAGTATGAAGATAAAGAAGGCCTTATGACATTAGTAATAGTTAAATAAACTAACGGAATATGGACCTATCCAATAATTATAAAGGCAACTTTATATTAGGAGGAGATTTTAACTGTATATTTGATATTTCTGAAACTACAAATAAAAGACTGCTGTGTGCATCTGCTGTATCAAAAGCTTTAAACAAGTGGGTAAAATCATTTCATCTTATAGATACTTTTAAATTTAAAGAAGATAAATCTTTGTTGTTTTCCCATCAAGATCACAGATTTGCTACCCAAACTAGTATAGATAAAATATTTGCTGCCCATGACTTACACTCTAAAATCATTAATTTCTCAATCACTCCCTGGCCCTTTTCAGACCACAATTCATTGATATTAAAACGTTAAAATGGGTACAAACCATTAATCTTTAACTCCAGAATTCCAGCATATATAACTAAAATCAAAGAGTTCAAATGCTGGTTATCTGAATTACAGTTCTTCTTAGATATTAATTACACCACAGAGACAAATAAAATAATGATATGGGACTCATTAAAAGCTTACATATATGATAAGACCCTAACCTGGTATAAAAGAAAATCGGAGAATGGGATTCTGAGTTATTAGATCTACAATCCAAACTTTTGTCAGTAAAAGCTGAAACAAATCAAAATCATTTGGAGATGAAAAAGAAAGTAGAAGTATTAAACAATAAATACAATGAAATTCTAACACATAAAATTAGTTTAGATTTAGAAAAACTAAAAATTAATACCCTGGCCACTTCTCCCAAATATCTACATAATTTATCCACGAGAATCAAAATACAATCAAAAGCTAATAACATGAAAAGTATCTTCCATGAAAAGAAAGGAAAAATATCTTGGATATAGGTGACATTCTTGATGCCTATAGAAATCACTATATGGAACATTTCCAAAAAGAAAATATACATATCAATCAAATTAAATCTAGATGAAAAATGTTCTAATATAAAAAAATACCAGAAAAATTAAAACTAGATCTGCAAGCACCCATATCCTACAAAGAAATTACAGATACAACAAAAGAGGGTAAAAATAAAGCTCCAGGTAGAGATGGCATAATTATAGAAATATAGAAACTTTTTCCTTCAAAGATACTATCCCTCTTCCATAAAAGTCTATTAGAAATTCATTCACAAGCTTTAATACCACCCTCTTGGAGGTATTCCTTAATCACACCAATCCTAAAGGAAAACAAATCCCCAAACCTCTGTACCTCATATAGACCTATATCATTATTAAATAATGACTATAAGATATTTATGACAATATTAAGTAACAGAATGAAAATACCACTATCCAAAACAATAAATAATGATCAAACTAGATTTATATATCATAGACACACACATGACAGTATTAAAAGAATAATTTCTCTTATAGATTATATTAATAAAGAAAATAAACACTCATAATTGGCTTAGATATAGAGAAAGCCTTTGATTACCTAAATTGGGACTATTTATTCAAAATTCTAATGTTATTTGAATTTCCTCCTACCTTTGTTCATCTACTAAAGAATATATATATATATACAAATAATTTAGCGTATGTTAAGCTAGGTCCTTTCATCTCTGAATCTATTCATATAACAAAGGGTACTAAACAAGGATGTCCCATGTCACCGATTCTATTTGCTTTGGTTATTGAAATATTGGCAGTTTCAATACGTAACAATACAAAAATCAAAGGAGTAGATGTTTATGAACATTACAATTCGAAAGTAATGCTCTTTGCTGATGATATATTATTAACATTATCCAATACAAAAGAGACATTAGAATAATTAGATATTTTAATTGACACATTTTACAGGACTTCAGGACTCCATTTCAATAAATCAAAATCAAAATTTTTATTTTTAAATAAAAAAAAAGAATTGCAGATGAAGGGGAATCACATTATAGGGAAACAAGAGTCAACCTTAAAATATCTAGCCTCAAAAACTACAATAATATCATCAATACAATTAAAATCTCTGTGGAAAAGTGGAACAAAATAATATTAACATTTGAAGATAGACTACAGTTAATAAAAATGGTTTTACTACCCAAAGTTCTATATAGCTTTGGCAATACAACTGCGACCAGAAAGGAATATACTCAAAGAAATAAACTCATGCCTAATAACATTTTTATGGTTTCCCAAAAGAAATAGAATAGCTTTAATACATCATATCAGACCATGGAAACAGGGAGGATTAAACTTTCCTGATATAGAAACATATATAAAAGCATCAGTATCTAAAACAATCTCAGATTGGATAAGTCCAAATTATTCTGCAAATTGGAAAGAATTACTAACTTTAATATCAATAAATGAATTTGATTTACAAAAAAGTTCAAATAACAGATAAAAACAATTTGCCATGGCACATATTAATTATTAGTATGCAATATAACATAACCAAGCCCACCAAAACTCATATGATTAACTATTACATTGACTCATTTAGGAAAATTATTAATGCAGATGTAGATTTAAAAATATGGTTTGATCTTTTAACACCATTCATAGTTACAGTGAGCTATCCACATAAAATATACAGAAAAATAATTAATTTCTGGGAACAGAAAGGATTTGTTTGTTGGTTTCAATGTATCAAAGAGCTAAAAGTTCTGGATATGCCAACAATAGAAACAACATAGAAAATTCCACAACAAGACTGGCTAACTATGCAAAGCATTCTGATGTATTCCAAGATTTATGCAGAATAATTAGTAATTCTTCATTTAAAGAAATACCTAAACTTACGAAATGCCTATATGAAATCATATATAATGAATATGACATGGGAAATAGTATTTTGAAATTTTACAAGATATTGATAAGTTATAAAACAACACCCAAATCCTCATATTGGAATTATATAACAAAAGGACATGCATTACAGCTAACTGAAGAAATTAAATCAAATATTTTATTATCAATAAAACATACATCCTTTACACAATACTGGAAAGTTTTTAATTGGCAATGCTTGCACAGAGCATTCTTAACTCCAGATAGAATTACTAAAATTAATTCTTCCACAAAGGGAATATGTTGGAGGTGTGAGCAAATACACAATGCAGATTGGAAGCACATTTTTTTCGAATGTGTTAAAATTTAAGCCATTTTGGAATGGTATTAAAAACTTTTTACAAGCTTTATTTAATGAATCGTTTAACTTATATAAAGCTCTAGTATTATTAAATGTGTAAACACAGTGAAAGAGCAACAGGACACTGCTGTAAACCAAAAATATTTAATAAAAACTCAGTCCTTAAAATACAATACTAAAACACAGTGTAAGCGCTTTCGGGTTACACCCTTCATCAGACATCACAGAATTAAACAGACATCATTTTAAACTCTACTACATCCAATGACAATCAATGAAAAGCCCGCCTATTCAACAGGGTGGGTTTTACTGGTATAACATCATTAAGGCCAGGTAATCTATTGGCCATAAGTTCAATTATCCACTTTGTTTCAGCTAATGCAGTGTGTAGTTTTATATCCCCCCCTCCTACTCAACTTAATATTAGTGATGACTCTAAATAAAAAACTGTGTGTGGGATGTTGTTTTACATGTTTAAACAAGGCATTATTTTCATCACTATTTCTAATGCTTCCCAAATGTTGTAAAATTCTAACTTTAAACATGTTGTTTGTCATCCCTACATAGAAACAGGGGCAGTTCTTACACTCTGCAAGATAAACCACATTGTTGGTCCTACAAGTGGCCCTACCTTTAAAACTAAAAATTTTACCTGTAACTGGATGTTTAAAACTAGTCTCCTTGTTTATATGGGCACATGCTTTGCAAATTCCACAAGGTAATGTACCTGAAGTGGTAATAAATGTTCTATCATTATACTGGACTTTCTCATTGCATAATAGATCCTTTAAGTTCTTATTTCTCCTATAATGAAAACCTGGTCTATCACTGATGATACCTTGAAGGGTGACATCACTTGTCAAAAATATTCCAGTTTTTCCTTACAATATTACAGATGTCACCCACATTACTACCGTATGTAAACATAATCTTCAGGTCCCCCCCGTGTTTTCTTATCTTGTCCATACTTAATCATTGGCTCATCACAATGTTTTTATAGCCAAGGTTTGTATTTGGTATTTCTATTCTTTTTACCCTCTTCAATTACATCCTTCACCATATTCTTTTTATAACCTCTATGCTCAAAATGTCCTTTAAGATTAGTTAACTCCTTTTCAAAATATGTGTCATCTGCATTAACTCTAGATATCCGACTCACTTGTCCTTTAACTATATTAGGAAATAAGTATCGAGGGTGCATACTATCAAATGATAAAAGGGTATTTTTCCAACAATCTTTTTTATGCAAACGAGACGAGAAGCCTTCTTGTGTTTGTGTAATACAGACATCTAAAAAATCTATACAATTATAAGAGGTCCTTGCAGTAAACTTAAGAAACGTGGTGGTGGTATGTAAATAAGATAAAAAACTTTCAAACATATTTGGGTCACCATTCCACAAAACAAAAATATCATCTACAAAACGGGTGTACAAAACAATATATTTCTTCCATACATTATTGTTCAGGATGTTCTGTATTTCCCATTGTGAAAGAACCAGGTTTGCGTATGTATTAGCACAGGGGGTGCCCATGGCTACCCCCTGTACCTGCCTATATGTAGAACCTGCCCCTAAAAATACGTTATTGTTCAAAACCAGTGTTAACAAGGCGTCAATAAGCTTTGTTCTACTTTCAGTAACTCCCAAACTAACCAATAGTGTACCAAAAGAAGAAATACCATAATCATTGTTAATGACGGTGAACAAACTGTTCACATCCAAAGTAGCCATTAGCAATTTATCTACACCTAAAGGTTTGGCGACCCCACCTAAAATATGCAAAAAGTGTCTTGTATCTATCAAAATGTTATTCATCTTTTCAACATAAGGTTTAAGTAAAAACTCTGTCCATATAGAGATGTTCTCAGTAACCCAACCCCTGCCTGAGACTGCAGGCCTAAGGGGTGGGTCATGTATGGATTTATGTACCTTTGGCAGAGCTTTAAATACAGGGGTTACTGGTTTTTCTATTAACAAAAACAAATACGTCTCTTCAGTAATTAGAGATTCATCCCTCAAATTACGCAAGTGCTTATGTACATTATCTATAATGAATCTAACTTGTAAAGGATTAATCTCAAGATAAGCAGAATCTTCTTTCAACATCTGTTCTATTTTATCATTATACCAGTCTGTGTCCATTACCACAGTTGCTCCACCCTTGTCTGCTTTCCTAATGATGATACTATTATTATGTATCAAACCATCCAATGCTCTATTTTGTCTCTGTGTTAGGTTAAAGTATTTTGTGAAGTACCCTTGAGTATAATATGTCATTAGATCTCTTTCACAAGCATTCAAAAAAAGTTGCAAAGTAGGTGTAAGAGAGGGTACAAATCCACTAGCTTTTTTAGGTACATTGCAATTCACAGTACTATCATCAAACATCACTCTTAACATAATGTTCCTGCAAAATAACATAACATCCATAATTATTTCATTATACAAACAACTCTTGCTCGGTACAAAAGTTAACCCCTTATTCAAGACAAATAATTCATCTTCAGACAAGACACAAGAAGACAAATTATAAACAATACCATCATGTTGTTCAACAGTCACTGCAAAGTCCTCCTTCTCTTCCCCACTTCCCTGTCGTCGCTTTGCGATCTCTTCCAAGGCCCTTTCTTTTTGACTGGGGCTGGAAGTTGATCCAAAAAACGCTTTTGTCCTTGAAACACTTTTGGCCTGGCTCCTGTACCCAATTCTGGTGCATCAAGATTATTTACAAAGTTTTTAACAGTCTCTGTTCTCGTAACTTCGGTTACAGCTCTTTTGCTATGCTCAGATGAAAAACTAGGAGAACGCTGTATAGTTCCCCCTACATGTACAGCTGTTGAAGGTTCGACAGCATCTACCACAAAATTATCTAAATCATTTAAATGTTCACCGGTAACGCATAACTTCTCACCAGTAGCCAGAGAGGATTTAGGTGTAAACTGCTCCGAAACAGAGATGCGTGACTCGCTGACGAGATCCGAACGTCTCATACCTCTACGTTCAACTGTTGACCATTCGGTACGCTCTTGTTGTTCCCTAGGTAATCGCTGATGTTTGGGCCAAACAAAAATGTTGCCCCTCGAAAAATCCTCGTAGTCTCTCTTCAATTTGTTGATTTTATCCTGCCGTAACTTATCTGCATTGTCCTGTGTCTACAAGCAGAACTGTTTTAAACGCTGTACACTACCAGCATCAGTGAACTCAGTCTCTAGCCTATGAAGCAATGATTGAATCTCTTTCTTCAACAACTCAGTTTCGGGCAAGAAAAAGGAAATCAAGAGTTCCATATATTTGTAGCTCGTGTTAATATTCAGAGCCTGCCATTTGGCAAGTAGGTCGGGATATCGGTCTCCCTGCGCCGGCATACATAATATCCTCATGCCTCTGGGTACAATCCCGCACTGAGGCACTCTAAGTGATATATTTGCCATTGAAGACGTTGTAGTTTACTGCCTTATCAAATGTCTTTCAATAAATCATCAAAAGTTTTATCCACAGGAACTGGTATGTCACCTGCTTCTTGTCTGGTTTTAACCACGTTGAAGCCCAAATCCAATAGTGGATTAGAAAAAGACATAAGCAATTTCTCTCACCATCCGTTTTCCATGTTACCAGCAACAGAAACAGTAACAGTGGAGCTGTTAGATTCTTCCGTTGATACAGAAGCCAAGATGGGAGAACTACTAGATTCTCCCAAAAGTTTCACAGTGTTTACAGCATGCATGGCAGGAAACAAATACAAAATGTCCAGACAAATACCTCACGCCTGCCAAAAGTCCTGTGTCCTTAAACAAAAGTCCAAACACAGCGAAAGAGCAGCAGGACACTGCTGTAAACCAAAAATATTTAATAAAAACTCAGTCCTTAAAATACAATACTAAAACACAGTGTAAGCGCTTTTGGGTTACACCCTTCATCAGACATCACAGAATTAAACAGACATCATTTTAAACTCTACTACATCCAATGAAAATCAATGAAAAGCCCGCCTATTCAATAGGGTGGGTTTTACTGGTATAACATCATTAAGGCCAGGTAATCTATTGGCCATAAGTTCAATTATCCACTTTGTTTCAGCTAATGCAGTGTGTAGTTTTATATCCCCCCCCTCCTACTCAACTTAATATTAGTGATGACTCTAAATAAAAAACTGTGTGTGGGATGTTGTTTTACATGTTTAAACAAGGCATTATTATTAATGCTTCCCAAATGTTGTAAAATTCTAACTTTAAACATGTTGTTTGTCATCCCTACATAGAAACAGGGGCAGTTCTTACACTCTGCAAGATAAACCACATTGTTGGTCCTACAAGTGGCCCTACCTTTAACACTAAAAATTTTACCTGTAACTGGATGTTTAAAACTAGTCTCCTTGTTTATATGGGCACATGCTTTGCAAATTCCACAAGGTAATGTACCTGAAGTGGTAATAAATGTTCTATCATTATACTGGACTTTCTCATTGCATAATAGATCCTTTAAGTTCTTATTTCTCCTATAATGAAAACCTGGTCTATCACTGATGATACCTTGAAGGGTGACATCACTTGTCAAAATATTCCAGTTTTTCCTTACAATATTACAGATGTCACCCACATTACTACCATATGTAAACATAATCTTCAGGTCCCCCCGTGTTTTCTTATCTTGTCCATACTTAATCATTGGCTCATCACAATGTTTATATAGCCAAGGTTTGTATTTGGTATTTCTACTCTTTTTACCCTCTTCAATTACATCCTTCACCATATTCTTTTTATAACCTCTATGCTCAAAATGTCCTTTAAGATTAGTTAACTCCTTTTCAAAATATGTGTCATCTGCATTAACTCTAGATATCCGACTCACTTGTCCTTTAACTATATTAGGAAATAAGTATCGAGGGTGCATACTATCAAATGATAAAAGGGTATTTTTCCAACAATCTTTTTTATGCAAACGAGACGAGAAGCCTTCTTGTGTTTGTGTAATACAGACATCTAAAAAATCTATACAATTATAAGAGGTCCTTGCAGTAAACTTAAGAAACGTGGTGGTGGTATGTAAATAAGATAAAAAACTTTCAAACATATTTGGGTCACCATTCCACAAAACAAAAATATCATCTACAAAACGGGTGTACAAAACAATATATTTCTTCCATACATTATTGTTCAGGATGTTCTGTATTTCCCATTGTGAAAGAACCAGGTTTGCGTATGTATTAGCACAGGGGGTGCCCATGGCTACCCCCTGTACCTGCCTATATGTAGAACCTGCCCCTAAAAATACGTTATTGTTCAAAACCAGTGTTAACAAGGCGTCAATAAGCTTTGTTCTACTTTCACTAACTCCCAAACTAACCAATAGTGTACCAACAGAAGAAATACCATAATCATTGTTAATGACGGTGAACAAACTGTTCACATCCAAAGTAGCCATTAGCAATTTATCTACACCTAAAGGTTTGGCGACCCCACCTAAAATATGCAAAAAGTGTCTTGTATCTATCAAAATGTTATTCATCTTTTCAACATAAGGTTTAAGTAAAAACTCTGTCCATATAGAGATGTTCTCAGTGACCCAACCCCTGCCTGAGACTACAGGCCTAAGGGGTGGGTCATGTATGGATTTATGTACCTTTGGCAGAGCTTTAAATACAGGGGTTACTGGTTTTTCCTATTAACAAAAACAAATACGTCTCTTCAGTAATTAGAGATTCATCCCTCAAATTACGCAAGTGCTTATGTACATTATCTATAATGAATCTAACTTGTAAAGGATTAATCTCAAGATAAGCAGAATCTTCTTTCAACATCTGTTCTATTTTATCATTATACCAGTCTGTGTCCATTACCACAGTTGCTCCACCCTTGTCTGCTTTCCTAATGATGATACTATTATTATGTATCAAACCATCCAATGCTCTATTTTGTCTCTGTGTTAGGTTAAAGTATTTTGTGAAGTACCCTTGAGTATAATATGTCATTAGATCTCTTTCACAAGCATTCAAAAAAAGTTGCAAAGTAGGTGTAAGAGAGGGTACAAATCCACTAGCTTTTTTAGGTACATTGCAATTCACAGTACTATCATCAAACATCACTCTTAACATAATGTTCCTGCAAAATAACATAACATCCATAATTATTTCATTATACAAACAACTCTTGCTCGGTACAAAAGTTAACCCCTTATTCAAGACAAATAATTCATCTTCAGACAAGACACAAGAAGACAAATTATAAACAATACCATCATGTTGTTCAACAGTCACTGCAAAGTCCTCCTTCTCTTCCCCACTTCCCTGTCGTCGCTTTGCGATCTCTTCCAAGATATATGCCTTGTTTAAACATGTAAAACAACATCCCACACACAGTTTTTTATTTAGAGTCATCACTAATATTAAGTTGAGTAGGAGGGGGGGGGATATAAAACTACACACTGCATTAGCTGAAACAAAGTGGATAATTGAACTTATGGCCAATAGATTACCTGGCCTTAATGATGTTATACCAGTAAAACCCACCCTATTGAATAGGCGGGCTTTTCATTGATTTTCATTGGATGTAGTAGAGTTTAAAATGATGTCTGTTTAATTCTGTGATGTCTGATGAAGGGTGTAACCCGAAAGCGCTTACACTGTGTTTTAGTATTGTATTTTAAGGACTGAGTTTTTATTAAATATTTTTGGTTTACAGCAGTGTCCTGTTGCTCTTTCGCTGTGTTTGGACTTTTGTTTAAGGACACAGGACTTTTGGCAGGCGTGAGGTATTTGTCTGGACATTTTGTATTTGTTTCCTACACGCCATGCATGCTGTAAACACTGTGAAACTTTTGGGAGAATCTAGTAGTTCTCCCATCTTGGCTTCTGTATCAACGGAAGAATCTAACAGCTCCACTGTTACTGTTTCTGTTGCTGGTAACATGGAAAACGGATGGCGAGAGAAATTGCTTATGTCCTTTTCTAATCCACTATTGGATTTGGGCTTCAACGTGGTTAAAACCAGACAAGAAGCAGGTGACATACCAGTTCCTGTGGATAAAACTTTTGATGATTTATTGAAAGACATTTCGTATAAGACGAGTAAACTACAACGTCTTCAATGGCAAATATATCACTTAGAGGCGTGCCTCGAGTACGGGATTGTACCCAGAGGCATGAGGATATTATGTATGCCGGCGCAGGGAGACCGATATCCCGACCTACTTGCCAAATGGCAGGCTCTGAATATTAACACGAGCTACAAATATATGGAACTTTTGATTTCCTTTTTCATGCCTGAAACTGAAGGGTTGAAGAAAGAGATTCAATCATTGCTTCACAGGCTAGAGACTGAGTTCACTGATGCTGGTAGCGTACAGCGTTTAAAACAGTTCTGCTTGTCGACACAGGACAATGCAGATAAGTTGCGACATGATAAAATCAACAAATTGAGGAGAGACTACGAGGATTTTTCAAGGGGCAACATTTTTGTTTGGCCCAAACATCAGCGATCACCTAGGGAACAACAAGAGCGTACCGAAAGGTCAACAGTTGAACGTAAAGGTATGAGGCGTTCGGAACTCGTCAGTGAGCCACGCATTTCTGTTTCGGAGCAGTTTACATCTAATTCCTCTTTGGCTATTGGTGAGAAGTTATGTGTTACCAGAGAACATTTAAATGACTTAGATAATTTTGTGGTAGATGCTGTCAAACCTTCAACAGCTGTACATGTCGGGGGAACTATACAGCGTTCTCCTAGTTTTTCATCTGAGCATAGCAAAAGAGCTGTAACCGAAGTTACGAGAACAGAGACTGTTAAAAACTTTGTAAATAATCTTGATGCACCAGAATTGGGTACAGGAGCCAGGCCAAAAGTGTTTCAAGGACAAAAGCGTTTTTTGGGTCAACTTCCAGCCCCAGTCAAAAAGAAAGGGCCTTGGAAGAGATCGCAAAGCAAAGACAGGGAAGTGGGGAAGAGAAGGAGAACTTTGCAGTGACTGTTGAACAACATGATGGTATTGTTTATAATTTGTCTTCTTGTGTCTTGTCTGAAGATGAATTATTTGTCTTGAATAAAGGGTTAACTTTTGTACCGAGCAAGAGTTGTTTGTATAATGAAATAATTATGGATGTTATGTTATTTTGCAGGAACATTATGTTAAGAGTGATGTTTGATGATAGTACTGTGAATTGCAATGTACCTAAAAAAGCTAGTGGATTTGTACCCTCTCTTACACCTACTTTGCAACTTTTTTTGAATGCTTGTGAAAGAGATCTAATGACATATTATACTCAAGGGTACTTCACAAAATACTTTAACCTAACACAGAGACAAAATAGAGCATTGGATGGTTTGATACATAATAATAGTATCATCATTAGGAAAGCAGACAAGGGTGGAGCAACTGTGGTAATGGACACAGACTGGTATAATGATAAAATAGAACAGATGTTGAAAGAAGATTCTGCTTATCTTGAGATTAATCCTTTACAAGTTAGATTCATTATAGATAATGTACATAAGCACTTGCGTAATTTGAGGGATGAATCTCTAATTACTGAAGAGACATATCTGTTTTTGTTAATAGAGAAACCAGTAACCCCTGTATTTAAAGCTCTGCCAAAGGTACATAAATCCATACATGACCCACCCCTTAGGCCTGTAGTCTCAGGCAGGGGTTGGGTCACTGAGAACATCTCTATATGGACAGAGTTTTTACTTAAACCTTATGTTGAAAAGATGAATAACATTTTGATAGATACAAGACACTTTTTGCATATTTTAGGTGGGGTCGCCAAACCTTTAGGTGTAGATAAATTGCTAATGGCTACTTTGGATGTGAACAGTTTGTTCACCGTCATTAACAATGATTATGGTATTTCTTCTGTTGGTACACTATTGGTTAGTTTGGGAGTTACTGAAAGTAGAACAAAGCTTATTGACGCCTTGTTAACACTGGTTTTGAACAATAACGTATTTTTAGGGGCAGGTTCTACATATAGGCAGGTACAGGGGGTAGCCATGGGCACCCCCTGTGCTAATACATACGCAAACCTGGTTCTTTCACAATGGGAAATACAGAACATCCTGAACAATAATGTATGGAAGAAATATATTGTTTTGTACACCCGTTTTGTAGATGATATTTTGTTTTGTGGAATGGTGACCCAAATATGTTTGAAAGTTTTTTATCTTATTTACATACCACCACCATGTTTCTTAAGTTTACTGCAAGGACCTCTTATAATTGTATAGATTTTTTAGATGTCTGTATTACACAAACACAAGAAGGCTTCTCGTCTTGTTTGCATAAAAAAGATTGTTGGAAAAATACCCTTTTATCATTTGATAGTATGCACCCTCGATACTTATTTCCTAATATAGTTAAAGGACAAGTGAGTCGGATATCTAGAGTTAATGCAGTTGACACATATTTTGAAAAGGAGTTAACTAATCTTAAAGGACATTTTGAGCATAGAGGTTATAAAAAGAATATGGTGAAGGATGTAATTGAAGAGGGTAAAAAGAGTAGAAATACCAAATACAAACCTTGGCTATATAAACATTGTGATGAGCCAATGATTAAGTATGGACAAGATAAGAAAACACGGGGGGACCTGAAGATTATGTTTACATATGGTAGTAATGTGGGTGACATCTGTAATATTGTAAGGAAAAACTGGAATATTTTGACAAGTGATGTCACCCTTCAAGGTATCATCAGTGATAGACCAGGTTTTCATTATAGGAGAAATAAGAACTTAAAGGATCTATTATGGAATGAGAAAGTCCAGTATAATGATAGAACATTTATTACCACTTCAGGTACATTATCTTGTGGAATTTGCAAAGCATGTGCCCATATAAACAAGGAGACTAGTTTTAAACATCCAGTTACAGGTAAAATTTTTAGTTTTAAAGGTAGGGCCACTTGTAGGACCAACAATGTGGTTTATCTTGCAGAGTGTAAGAACTGCCCCTGTTTCTATGTAGGGATGACAAACAACATGTTTAAAGTTAGAATTTTACAACATTTGGGAAGCATTAGAAATAGTGATGAAAATAATGCCTTGTTTAAACATGTAAAACAACATCCCACACACAGTTTTTTATTTAGAGTCATCACTAATATTAAGTTGAGTAGGAGGGGGGGGGATATAAAACTACACACTGCATTAGCTGAAACAAAGTGGATAATTGAACTTATGGCCAATAGAGTACCTGGCCTTAATGATGTTATACCAGTAAAACCCACCCTATTGAATAGGCGGGCTTTTCATTGATTTTCATTGGATGTAGTAGAGTTTAAAATGATGTCTGTTTAATTCTGTGATGTCTGATGAAGGGTGTAACCCGAAAGCGCTTACACTGTGTTTTAGTATTGTATTTTAAGGACTGAGTTTTTATTAAATATTTTTGGTTTACAGCAGTGTCCTGTTGCTCTTTCGCTGTGTTTGGACTTTTGTTTAAGGACACAGGACTTTTGGCAGGCGTGAGGTATTTGTCTGGACATTATTAAATGTGTACTAAGGTCCTCATTTGAATGAGTCAAATATGTATTTAGTTTGGACAATACTTGCAAGCTCAAGTAAGTGTATAACAAGACGATGGAATACAAAGACAATACCGACTTTGGAAGACTTCTACAGCCTACTGAAGACCACAGCATTGTTGGAAATTAAAATTAAAGAATTAAGGATTCATCTTAAGCCATTTATTAACAATCCATGGAAAAATATTATCATTGATTAACACTTTACAATAACTGAACAGATACACTCTGATAACTGGATTGTTATACCTATAAAGTAATTGTATATATTGAGCTCTGTTATAGTGTCAGGCTGATGTAAATATTGTACATAGTTATTTCCATGAAAAGAAAGGGAAAAATGTCTCGGATATAGGTGACATTCTTGATGCCTATAGAAATCACTATATGGAACATTTCCAAAAAGTAAATATACATATCGATCAAATTAAATCTAGATGAAAAATGTTCTAATATAAAAAAATGCCAGAAAAATTAAAACTAGATCTGCAAGCACCCATATCCTACAAATAAATTACAGATACAATAAAAGAGGGTAAAAATAAAGCTCCAGGTATAGATGGCATAATTATGGAAATATACAATTTTTTTCCTTTAAAGATACTATCCCTCTTCCATAAAAGTCTATTAGAAATTCATTCACAAGCTTTAATACCACCCTCTTGGAGATATTCCTTAATCACACCAATCCTAAAGGAAAACAAATCCCCAAACCTCTGTACCTCATATTAGACCTATATCATTATTAAATAATGACTGTAAGATATTTATGACAATATTAAATAACAGAATGAAAATACCACTATCCAAAACAATAAATAATGATCAAACTAGATTTATATATCATAGACACACACATGACAATATTAAAAGAATAATTTCTCTTATAGATTATATTAATAAAGAAAATAAACACTCGTAGTTGGCTTAGATATAGAGAAAGCCTTTGATTACCTAAATTGGGACTATTTATTCAAAATTCTGGTGTTATTTGAATTTCCTCCTACCTTTGTTCATCTACTAAAGAATATATATACAAATAATTTAGCGTATGTTAAGCTAGGTCCTTTCATCTCTGAATCTATTCATATAACAAAGGGTACTAAACAAGGATGTCCCATGTCACCGATTCTATTTGCTTTGGTTATTGAAATATTGGCAGATTCAATACTTAACAATACAAAAATTAAAGGAGTAGATATTTATGAACATTACAATTCTAAAGTAATGCTCTTTGCTGATGACATATTATTAACATTATCCAATACAAAAGAGACATTAGAAGAATTAGATATTTTAATTGACCTATTTTACATATCGATCAAATTAAATCTAGATGAAAAATGTTCTAATATAAAAAAATGCCAGAAAAATTAAAACTAGATCTGCAAGCACCCATATCCTACAAAGAAATTACAGATACAATAAAAGAGGGTAAAAATAAAGGACTTCATGACTCCATTTCAATAAATCAAAATCTAAATTCTTATTTTTAAATAAAAAAAAGAATTGCAGATGAAGGAGAATCACATTATAGGGAAACAAGAGTCAACCTTAAAATATCTAGCCTCAAAAACTACAATAATATCATCAATACAATTAAAATCTCTGTGGAAAAGTGGAACAAAATAATATTAACATTTGAAGATAGACTACAGTTAATAAAAATGGTTTTACTACCCAAGATTCTATATAGCTTTGGCAATCCAACTGCGACCAGAAAGGAATATACTCAAAGAAATAAACTCATGCCTAATAACATTTTTATGGTTTCCCAAAAGAAATAGAGTAGCTTTAATACATCATATCAGACCATGGAAACAGGAAGGATTGAACTTTCCTGATATAGAAACATATATAAAAGCATCAGTATCTAAAACAATCTCAGATTGGATAAGTCCAAATTATTCTGCAAATTAGAAAGAATTACTAACTTTAATATCAATAAATGAATTTGATTTACAAAAAAAATTCAAATAACAGATAAAAACAATTTGCCATAGCACATATTATGTATTAATATGTAATATAGCATAACCAAGCCCACCAAAACTCTTATGATTAATTATTACATTGACTCATTTAGGAAAATTATTAATGCAAATATAGATTTAAAAATCTGGTTTGATCTTTTAACACCATTCATAGTTACAATCTTTGTTGGTTTCAATGTATCAAAGAGCTAAAAGTTCTGGATATGCCAACAATAGAAACAACATACAAAATTCCACAACAAGACTGGCTAACTATGCAAAGCATTCTGACGTATTCGCAAGATTTATGCAGAATAATTAGTAATTCTTCATTTAAAGAAATACCTAAACTTACTAAATACCTATATGAAATCATATATAATGAATATGACATGGGAAATAATATTTTGAAATTTTACAAGATATTGATAAATTATAAATCAACAGTTATTTGAGATGTTATGTACAAATACTATGGAATTTATTCAACTGTATTTGAAAAATAAAGCATTTTTGAGAAAAAAAAAAGATTTCCAAAGCATTCTTCAAGGGTACATTTTTGCTCTGTCCCTCAGTTCAGGATCTGGCCCCTCCCTGGGATTTGCCTTTTTGTTTTGCACATCCTTGCAAGCTCTCCAATTCAGTCTTCAGTTACTTCTGACCTGAAGCTTCTGTCTTGTAAAATGTTGTTTTTGGTGGTGGTTACTTCCGCAAAGAGGGTTTTGGAGTTGCAAACTCTTGATTCTTCACCTCATTATTTGGTTTTCCATACAGACAGGGCTTCACTTTGTACTAACCCTTCTTTTATATCAAAGGTAACTTCCAAGAATAAACTTAACAGTTCTATTCATCTTCCTGTGTTTTCCCAATTTCTCCAATAAAAGTGAATACCTTTTGCATTCATTTTTTGGATGTACATAGATAACAGATTTTATTTGGACTGTGCCATAGCTTTCTGAATAAACAGTCAGTTATTCATCTCCTTTACAAAATCCAGGCTGGGCTCACCTGTGTCTAAAGTGACTTTGTCCAAGTGGCTGTCAGATGGTATTTTGTTTACATATTTTTTGAAAGGCAAGACTCTTCCACCACAGAAGCCTAAGGGTCATTCGACAAAGACTGTGGCTACTTCTACAGCTTTCCTTTCTAGAGCATCAGTGGATGATATTTGTGCAGCTGCTACTTGGCTGAGTAAATAGATTTTTGTGTCTTATTATAAGCTGGAAATTCATTCAAGATCCAGGGCTTCCTTTGGTTCCACTGTTTTGTGGAATATCCTTCCTTAGTTCCCCCTCAGGAAATTTTCTGCACTGGAGACTCTGTCTCACAGATTGAAGCTATACATTGCAGACAACATCAGATATGAAAGTTACTTACTTGCCATAATGATAGATCTGTGTTGTCGGTATCCATCTGGTTCATCCTTCCCTCCTCCTGAAGCCTTTTTTGGTTGGTATGGCAAGCTTCCCCTTTTTGTGATGACCAGACCATGGAAGTCATCTCTGTTTTCTTTTTAAAGTCCTGCATCCTCTTTAACTGAAGAACCTTTTTGGTATATATATATATATATATATATATATATATATATATATATATATATATTGAAAGTGGTCATCATTGGGCAAACTCGATCTGCAGATTAGGGTGAAAAGCGGGTAAGGGAGGTGGAGCCAAATGCGTTCAAAGTCTGATGGAATTGGCTGGTGTCACATACAAGTCAGATCCAAAGACACACAGGTTGAACCAGACAGAGATAGACCATACGGATCTATCGTCATGGTAAGTACATAATTTTTGTTTATCCTCATTGCCCTATATGGTCTAATTTGGATTTTCAGAATGTCAGACTAACTGCATGATTTCTTCAGTTTTCATGATGGCCAGTGATCCATCAATGATTATTCAAAGATGTGGTTCAAATTCTTCCCTCTCCCAGAAAGAGTCTACACTTTAGGTCTACCTCAGTAAATAGAAACTATTGCAGTTTGGGCATCAGTTTGAAACATTAATCCTTCTACTGACTCCATTCCAAACATTTTGTGTTTCTAGTTCGGCTTCTTTGATTTCGTATCCATTTTCCCCACTTTAATGACTTTTACACCTTTAGACCTGCTACTACACAGAAGGGAACTAAAGTTGGAGGACTCTCAGTATAAATTAAACTCAGCCTCTCATCCAGACTAATTAAAGTGTATGACCTACTAAAACTCATACATGTGCAACTCACCATAAACAAGGTCTCATACCATATCCTTGTAACCTATAGATCCCACTTCATGTCCCAGGATCCATGCTAGCTATCTCAATGTACTAGAGTCCCTCCTCATGGGGGATATCAACTACCCCTCTATAGACTGAGAATCCTACACCACTTCTCATGCACAAGTCCAGCGATTCCTAAACTTCATTAATAACGATTGTGATGCCCCACCACTGGCCCTGTATTCAAGGAGCCACAGTCTTCACCACTGGCACCAGTTGGGGATGTACATTGGGAGGATGACAAGTACACACACAGTATTTCCAGATGTAGCTCTCTGCATCAAGTGCAATTTCCCTTAAGAGCATACAGAGACCATAGTCAGTCTGGGGCTTGTTTCTCCCTCATTTCTCCAGATCCTCATTAAGACTCCACACTGGCACAGCTACAGAGTTGAGCTCTTAGCTTAGTGACCAAACCAAGACCTCCATCACTCTCTCTGGCCAACCAGTGCTTTGTGCCCCTGCCCAAGTAGCTGACACACACACACACTCTTTGAGGTTTGATTCACACACACACACACACACACACACACACACACACACACACACACACACACACACACACACACACACACCTGGGAAAGGCTGGCACAGGTTTACTAACTATGCCCCCTTCTGCCCAGACCATAAGGTAGTTATCACTGCTACCAGTCACTCCTTATCAGCTACTATAAAGCTGTTAGCAAAAGGTGTCCAATCTTACTGTGTAATACTGCTACCAATACAAATGATAGTTTGACCAAGAGCAAGGCTATTAGGAGTGGCCCACAGTGTCATCAAATAAATATGTAAGTACTCTCAGAACTACAAGTATCAGACACAATGAAAGATTTAAATATATTTAACAATAAATAATAAAAGAACAAGACAATACTAAATATATTTACAGTGACATTGGAGTTCTGAGTCACAGGAAGTATTTAGAACAGCATTGCAAGACAGTCTCAGATAAATGAAGAAAACATATACTATATTCCTGACTAAATCTAAGAGATAACTTACTTCATCAGAGCAAGGCAAATCTTCTAGCTGATGTTGTCAGGTCAAAGACATAATACAGAATGCTATCTCTCACTAAGAGACTTCCCAAATTAATATCTCAAATATTACTGCTGGGTAACCTGCAGAATTACATCATTGCTTATGTGACTTCTAGTTCCCATGCCCAAAATAACAATTGACAGCATCTGGTAGCATTTAGCATCTGCCTGTGAAAATACATAGACCTCAGATCTTATGCAGATGGTGGAAGTCATAAAACAATTGCATCCTTTCACATTTAAAAACTAATATTTATTTCACCTTTATGACAATAGAGAAAGCTCCCAAGTATAGACAGTGTGTTTGTTGCTGCACTGAAACTTAAAGATAACATCTTTTTATGGCCTGACCATGAGTATTTTAATTTCAGTTATTTTTCTGAAGTTAACCTCCTGTATTCCAGTTTCCACTGTTAAATTCCATTTAAACAGTTACAGTAGTGCATGTACATTTCTCCTCTCTTCTTATTACTTTATGAAATATCTTTTCAACACACACTTCTGTACCAACAGTTTGTTATACACATAACATACAGTTCTAATACAGTGGTAACACAAGCATCTTACACAACTCATTTAGATATTCACCAATTACATATAATTATTTACAAAATTCCAGATAGCTGTGCTGGCATTATCTCCTTTTTTGACACCAACATCCTGGAACAGTGATCCATTTTCCTACCAGAGGTATAAACATCCTTGACCTTGTACTCATAAACATGGGGGAGAGAGGTTCCTCACCCAATGTAATGTTATTGCTTGTCAGATCTGACTATAAGGCAGTATTTCTTGAAATAAAAATTGAGTCAGGCACCCAGTGGAAAAAAAAAACATTTAGAAACTATTCCAAAGCTAACCTATCCCTACTAAATAACACCTTGGCTAAATTCCAAGCATCCTCAAACCCAGTAAACATCGTAGCATATGCTGACCTATTTACAAAATCCCTGTACAGTCATACTGATAGCTGTACTGAGTGAGATGTGCCCAGTCATATCAAGAATAAGACAAGCCACCCTGGTGAAATCACAATGTCAATCTGTTTTACAACAAAAGAAAAAAAACATGGCCAAGTGTAGGATGAACAAAGCCCAACATACTAACAAATCGCTGACCAATCTAAA
The DNA here is from genome assembly GCF_019279795.1 of Protopterus annectens. Lineage (NCBI taxonomy): Eukaryota > Metazoa > Chordata > Ceratodontiformes > Protopteridae > Protopterus > Protopterus annectens. The sequence goes on from NC_056745.1 coordinate 137,562,092, forward strand.
CAGGCAGCTAAGAGGGTTAATTAGTTCTTCAGAGGCTAAATTTGAAGCTTTCTACAGCTATGTCTGTCACCTCACCTCAAGGGAAATATGCAACAATGTGGCAAACTTACTGTAAATGGTGTCACCCACAATGAACCGGAGACCATTGCCAACCTTTTGGATGACAGGTTTGAGTTTGTTTTACCTTAATTACCTCTCATGAAAAGCATTGTTTCTGGCAGCTGTTACCTCTGCCTGAAGAATTTCAGATCTTGAAACTGTTTGGTGTGAAGACCTTTCCTTATAAGTCATAATGACAGGATAATATTAAGAATCAATCTTAAGTTTGGACTTCCAAAGTGACTGCACACTGATCAACAAGTTAACTTCAGTCCTCCCTGTGTGAAAACAGAAACTGAGAAAAAGGAGTGCCACTGAAATTGTTTCTTTGCTGGGAGTGGTGAAATTCAGTTACTGGCTAGTAAGTACGCTCTTTATGCTAGTATGATGCCAGTAAAGAAGAAGTAGCAAACCTGAAAGAAAATCAACCAGAAGAGATGAAGAGAAAACACTAAATGAGAAAAGTTCTGCAACTGTTCAGCAAAAAGCAGTTCAGGCTTCAGCATTGGTTCAGGAGATGGCTTCTATGAATTTTAGAGGAAAAAAATGAATCAGATGTACTCGGAGGTGATTAAAATAAATGAAACATTGAAGGACTGTATCAACTCAAATAACAAAAGGCTGGGGAAAAAAGAAGCAGCTTTAATTGGCTATTCAGATGAGCTGATAAAACTGCAAAAATCAGAAGTTGAAATGAAGAAAAAGCTGGTTGAGAATGAGGCTTCTCAAGAAGAGCTGTTTCAAAAAAAATAGTAGAGTTAGAAGACAGAGAGTACATAAAAAACTGAGATTTTTCTGTTGTATCAGAGGAGAGGAGGAACAGGCTGTATTCATTTTATGAAAGCACAAGTAAGCAAGTGGACTGGTGTACCACAGCAGGATTTGTTAACTGAAAGGGTACATTGACTGTATGCTTCAAACCTGGCCATGAGAAAAGCAGCCAAGACCTATATTAGTAAAGATGCAATCATACCAGCAAAAAAGTGTTGATCCTGACAAAACTGTAGCAGAAGGGAAAAGTGTTAAAAACTGGAGACCTTGGAGTGCTTCAGGAAAATGATTATTCACTGTACACCAGGCAGAAGAGAAGCAAATTTATCCCAGCAGTCAGGTAATGTCAAGAGACTGGTGTGGCATTCAAACTGCTGTATCCAGTTGTCCTCACTGTATTTCTTCTGTAGGATTAAATACATTTTTAATGCAGAACATGCTAAGGAGGAAATAAAAAAGTTTATCCAAGAAAAAGTGAGTCAGTAAGCAGAAGGAGACTGTGCTTCTCATTCTTCTGACTGTAATATTCAAAGAGAGACTATTCACAGTGAACTCTTTTCCAGTGTTCCAGAGGAAAATGCTTAAGAGACAGAAAAAGCACAGGAATTGTCTAGAAGAATCAGGAGTACCTTGGACATTATTTTCCAAAACCAGTTTTAATGCCTCTATAATTAAAACATTAGTCTTCTCATCATTCGCTTAAGAGTTCACACAGGGCATGCCCATGGCAACATCCTGTTTCTGTCTATAGTATGAGCCATTATTAGCCATTGCTAATAACTGTGAACAAATTTTGGACATCTAGTGTCACTAGTAACTGCGCCATGCCCTGACACTATAAAATATCCTACCCCCACCAATGAGACCTATAGTGTCAGGGCGTGGATGGGCAACAAAACACCTATCCATGTGGGTGGAGGAAAAGTTAAAAGTAATACTTGACCATTTTCCCAGAATCTTGAAAGATTCTGGACAATTTCTGTCAAAACTTTATGAGGCTAGCCAAGGGGTGGACTTAGTTAATGTTTTACTAGTGACGCTAGATGTCAAAAATTTGTTCAGTTATTAGCAATGACTTTGGCTTCATGGCAGTGAGTGAAGTATTGCATAATAGAGCTATTTATGGTGAGAAGACTAATGTTTTAATTATAGAGGCATTAAAACTGGTTTTGGAAAATAATGTCTTTATAAGTAATGGCTCGTACTATAGACAGAAACAGGGTGTTGCTACGGGCACACCTTGTGCGAACTCTTACGCGAATATAGTACTAGCCTATTGGGAACAACAGTATATTTTTGAACATGACCATCCCAGGAATACATCCCTAACATTTTATGTTAGATTTGTTGATGATATTTGTTTTTGCTGTGGGCACAAGATGTTACTGAATTATACAAATTTGTTGAATATATGGAAAATACAACAGATTTTGTAAGATTTTCCATTAGTTGTAGTCATGACGCTGTTTCTTTTTTGGATATAAAAGTAACAAAGAATATGCAAGGTGAACTAGATACAATACTATATAGAAAGGCATGCTGGAGAAATCATTATCTGAATGCACATAGCATGCATCCCAAACATACTTTTAGAAATATTGTTCAAGGGCAATGTCACAGAGTATCTCGTTTCTGCACGGACAGTGATGTATTTCATCAAGAACTTGATGCTCTATGTGAACATTTATCCAATAAAGGCTACAGTAAAGAGGAACTACAAAAAGGTAAAGATGTAGTTTTACTGCATAGGGGAGACAAGGCTAAACCTTGGTTCTCTAGTAGAAATATGCAAATACAGAATAGGAAAATGATGCATTTGTATTCTAATAGGAAGCCTAAGGTAATGTTGCGTTATAGTAACAATATACAAGGTATTTGCAACATTATTAAACAAAATTGGAAAATCTTGAGAAGTGATGACCGTTTAAGGGATAAAAATAGATGTAGTACCTAGGTTCATGTTTAAATGTAATAGTAACCTTAAAGATCTTTTATGTCTTGAACCAGTTCAGAATAATGTCAACAAATGTATATCTGATATACCCACTGATCGAGTTAGAATGGAACTTTTCCTTGCAGGCATTGCAAGGCATGTACCTTTGTGAATGGTCTCAATCATTTTATACACCTCACTACCAACAGGAAATATGTTTTTGAGTTTATGTGATTTATTTGGCGCAGTGTAAATCGTGCCCTAGTTTTTATGTTGGAAAAACTAATTGGAAGTTAAAGATAATAATTCTGAATCATTTGTCATCCATTAGACTTAAGGATGAAATAAATGCTTTATACCAACATATTTCAACTCATCCTGACCACATTTTAATATTATTATTGCATATTATTAATATGGGAAGAATGGGGGGGTGATATTGTAAACATCGCAGAGTTTGTGGAGCTAAAATGGATTATACAACTGGCTGCTGATAGTCCACCAGGATTAAATAATGCTGTCCCTTTAAAACCAGCCTTAAAAAGAAGGCAGGTTAAATGTAGGTAGTGATTCGTTGTTTTAAATTTAATTGCTTAAGTGCTCATTTTTTAACTATATATAAAGATGTTTTAGAGTATGCAAAACTTGTCTGAAGAAGGGTTTTACCCGAAGGCGCTAACATTTTATTATAAATTATACTGGCCAGCTTGGCCTCTGCCTGTTTATTTGCTGTTGTTCCTAAAGGTTTTGTGAGTGGAGTTCTTAAAGGAAATTTTGTTTTATTTTGAAAAAAAAAATGAGCATGTGAATTTGACAAAGAAAGGATTTCAGAATGGATATTCAGCAGAATATCAAGGACAAATGAAGGGGGAGAATAATAATACTGATTGATAGAGGGGCTTTGAAAATTACAGAAGAGGGGCCAATACAATAATGGCAGATTTGTTGTAGTAAGGCGCTCTTGGCAAGGGAGAAAGATTATGCTGACATGTATTTATATACCACTAAAAACTGCTGTTATGGAGCTTAAGAAAATTGTGGGAGAAATAATCAGCTTTCAGAAGGAAATATTACTTATAGGTGGGAAATGGAACTTGATTTGCAGCAGTGTGGATGTATTAGGAATACCCAGAAGGGAAATATAAGAAAAGAGGGTAGATTTATGAAGACATTTATGAAAATATTTGGTATTGAATATGTGAACTTGAGCAGAATATACATATTCTTCTTCAAGATACATTTACTGGGATAGACAGGATAGAAATTATATTTAACAGGAACATGTGCATTTAATCGAAAGCTTCAACACATATCCAGTAACCAACTAAGACAAAAATTCAGGGTAGTGAAGTAAAAATGAGACACTGTCACTTTCCCACCTACCTGTTTAAAAGAGGTGAATTTAAGGAAGAGGTAGTGGAAATTATTTGAGAGTTATTAGGGAAGACGGAAATGTCTTGAGACGAAATAGCTACAGAGTGGAATAAAATGAAAATGGAATTTAAAAATAGGGGTAAAATAAAAGAGAAAGCAATATGGTTAAGAAATAATAGGAATTATTTAGAGGGACTGACAAAGGTGAAGTACTGCAGAATAAGGGGAATCTATCAGAACAAGAAGAAGAACAACTGATTGCTCTTATGCAACTATTTTTGATAACAACTCCAGAGCACAAAAAAACATTTACCTTATTGACTTAGACAATAGAAATTAGAAAGGGTTGATGCCAAACTTATGGAGTCTAGGACAAGAAAAATAACCAGAAGTCCTATAGAGTTATTACCAATATTTTAGAAATTTTATGAAAATTTGTATGAAGCAGAGGAATGTGGACCCCAGTAAAGAGCACAGATGGAAATATTTTTGGAAGCTTAATTATGCCAAGATTAAAAGAAGATGAGGCTCAAAAAATAATAATTAAGACAGGAAGAGATGATATAAAAATGGTGATATATAATCAATCTGCAGGTAATTCCCCAGGAAGAGGTGGTATTCCTGTGGAACTTTGGATGTTAGGATGAAAATATGGTGATAAAGATCTGGAAGATTTTAATATTATTTTAAAAGGAGGCTAAGAACCAGCATCTTGAAAGAAAGCTGTGGTAGTTATATTATCCAAAGAGGTTAAAGACCCATCAGACTCAGCCTCATATAGACCCATTTCAGTTTTAAACCATGATTATAAATTGTCTATATGTATACTAGCTAAAGGAATGGCAAAGGTGTTGCCAACATTGATAGGCATGGATCAGTATTTGACAGCATTAACAGAACAATGATATTCAGAGAGAAGCAAAACATAAGAAAATACCACTGTTGTTGTTGGGTTTTGATGCAAAGAAAGTATTTGGCAGAGTAAGCTGGGATTTTATGAGTAGGGCAACAAAAGCATTTGGATTGCCTGATACAATAATAAGGTTAATTAGTAGGATATATGCAGGATTGGCGGCAAGAATTAAAGTGGGTGGGTTCCTCTCTGATGAGTTGTGTTTGAATAGAGGAGCCAGGCAGGGGTGTTCATTTCATCCTTTGTTATTTGCTTTATATTTATAACCACTGGCAAAGAAAATAAGGGACTCAGAAACTCAAGTATACAATTGGTATAGTAATCAAGGAAAGCCGGCATTATTTGCAGCTGATGTTATTTTTGTATTTGATTAATCTGGAAAACAAAATCTCATTGTTGTAGAACATTTTGAGACAATTTAAAATCTTTTCAGGATATAAAAATAATGAAGATAAAACAAAAGCTATAGACATAAATTATGTACCCACTCATGATTTGGTTCAGAAATAACAGAGAGTGAAAAAATGCCAAAAAAAAGATGTCACACATGGAACAGTTTAATAAAACATAAGCACTTTCATCCCAAAAGCAAGGTCTTCTTCAGATAGCAAACTAGTTAATATTTTTAACAAAGGTTTCACGTTTGTCCCTGTGAAGAATACTGATGTTGTAGATACACTGACAGAATTTAAGCTGTTTTTGAGAAAGATCAACTTCTCTCTCATTTTGGGGAAGAGATCCAGGAGTTATAATACACTTCTCATGAGAAGTATATTCAGTCCTCCATTACAATCCACTTTGTTATTATTTGAAAATTATGTGAGTCCGATAGTAGAAGTTTGGACCAGCAGAAAACTAAACACTTTTTTGATTTAAGCAGGAAGGAACACACATTATTATTGGAATTATCCAATGACCCCAGCATCTGCATAATGAAGCCTGATAAATGAGGAAGGGCTGTTGTTATGGATACAACTTTATATGTGGCTAAAATGCATCGATATTTGTATAATGAAGAATTTTTTAAGCCATCCACTATTAACATAGCTTACCATAAAATTGATTAATGGTTGGAAGAGGTTTTTTGGGAATACAGGTTTGATAGTGATACCACTAAGTATTTGAAGTTAGAACATCCTGTTATACCCGCTATTTCTGGTATCCCTAAGACTCAAAAAAGCTGCATTAAATCCACCCCTCAGACCTATAGTTTAAACTGGTTGATCCAAGACAGAATCATTAGCTAAATGGGTTGACCACTGGTAAAAGATTTTTTGGGAATAAACATAACATTTTAAAGGACTCCTGGGATTTGTGAGGAAAATTGCTAACTTAGGCTACATAGAAAAGGGTTTATTTGTTACAACTGATATTTAGGATCTTTTTGGTGATACCATATGAGTTGGGGCTTGAGTGATTTAGAGAAGCCTTGACTAATGGATTGGCTTTGAGCAATTTCAATATTAACATCATAGTCGAATTTATGGATATTGTTTTCCTTAATAATTTTGTGTTCTTTGATTATGACTGTTTCAAGCAAATTAGAGTTGTAGCTATCGGAGCTGCATCAGCCCCAGTCTTTGCCAATGTCATAGGATCATAGGAGGTACTAGGCTAATGGCCCTGGGGCCCTTACAAGCCTAGCCAAGAGTTTATCCCCAAAAAGAAACATCAGTCAGCACCTGTCACCCCTGTCAATGAGGGACACTGGTGGAACTCCTGGGACAGATTTGTGGTTTCCCATCCACTCATCAAGGTTGCGCTTGAAGAGGGTCAATGAGGTGCTCTATTTGATGTGTATGGGAAGTGTATTCCAGAGACGGCGCAGCCTCTGGGAGACAACCCTGTCTCTTTAGCAGGTTTTGTTGATGTTGCATATTAGATTCAGGCCTTTTGAGAGGGTAGTGCTTGAGGAGTTAGACTTATGGATATGGAGCATCTCTAGTAGGGCAGGGTCCAAGATTGCCTTGTAGGGAAGACACAGATCACCCCTGAGCAATATGTATGATACCGAGAAGAGTGATAGGGATTTGAGCCTGTCTGCATAGGACAGGTGTTGGAGGCTATGGATTCTCTTTGTGTGGTATTTCAGTGGCCTTTCCAGTTGTTACAGATGTTTGGAGAGGTACATCCCAAATGGGACATTATACTCAATTATTGCTCTAATGAGGGAGGAGTATAGAGAGATAATTCTTTGTTTTTTGAGAACAGTATATTGTAACATTTAAATACTGCAAGCATATGCCATTATATTTAAGATTTTTAGATAATATTTTTAATTTTATGGACAGGTAGTGTTGATTTGCTTAGTGAATTTATTGGTTATATCAATAACAGTACATCACTTTTTGAATTCACCTACCTTGTGGATCAGACTAATAGCGACTATTTAGACATTACTATTTATAAGAATAATGAGACTCATTCCTATGAATCTACTATTTTTTGTAACCAACCTTTTCTAATTCCTACCTACATTTTTCTAGTTAACATCTTTTTTGGCAGAAAAAGAATTTGGTGAAGGGTCATTTTGTAAGACTATCAAGATTGGTTTCTGAAGAATGTAAGTTTTTAAGGGAATGTGAAAAGTTGTGTGGCATGTTTTTAGAAATGAGTTATCCTAAAAAAATGCTTTGTGATATGATAAACATTGTTAAAGATGACAGGAAGAAACAGTATTCCCTTATTTTGTGGGAAGCTTTTACCCTGTACTTATGGTTAAAGGGTTAATGGGTTGGAGAAAGCTATGGTTTTGTTTTTTACCAATAAGAGTGCAGTGGTAAAAATCCTCATCATTAGGAATTGGAATTTGGTTAAAGATTTTAGGGGGAGTATTTGGAGAGTTGGGTACCCCAATATTTGTTTATAAAAGATGAAGGAGTATTAAAAATATTGCTGAAAGACCACTTAAGCAATACAGACAATATGGTGTAGGGAAATGTGGTACATGCTGTCAGTGTTGTTATGTTTATGACAGTTCCAGTGTTACAGTTAAAACATATCCTAGAAACATCAACAGCAAGACAGTTGGGGTAGTATATATTGCCCTATGTGTTTCCTGTGATAGTTTTTATGTTGGCAAGACTGAGAAGTAGTTAAGGACCAGAATTTATGAACATAATCATGCTATAAAAACTAAGGATGGCAGTAATGCATTATTTAGACATTATATAGTATATAAGAATTAAAAAAATATATATTTTACATATTGGAGAAGATTCCCTAAACCCATGAGGGGTGGGTATTGGAGTGCGATGATTGAAGCTAGGGAATTCTATTGGCAAATTAAGTTAAATGAGATGTCCCCCTTGGGCTTAATGATAATACTTCACTTAATGTTATTTTGCAGCTGAGATCTATGGACATTTGATTTTTATTTTATGTGGCATTTTTAATATAGTATGTTTTTTTTATGATTATTTAGTATCTGTGAGTTTATAATGAATATATTTTCATTGATTGTTATTGATTTTTTTGCACTCTGTTGGTGTATCTAATTAGTGTCTTATTAGAATAATGTTTTGTTTGGTTGTGCTTCAACATGTGTTTATTTACTGTTGTGTTATAAGGCTGCACTATTGTTTTTGGAATTGTTATGTAAAAGAGTCCTTACTCTTGGGAAGAAAGTGCTTATTTTTATTAAACTGTTCCGTGTGTGACATCTTTTTTTTTGGCATTACTTCTTTCTGTCAGTTGTTATTTGGCTAGATATCATTTTGTTTGGTTCAGAAATACCCATATTTATGGGGATATGATAAGATGAAGCATTTAAGAGTATGCATTAAAAGGCTTCTGTTATAGAAATAAAAAAGGTTTCTGTTATGGCAGCTAAAGATATGTGGGGAGAGATTAAACAAAAGATAATGCAAAAACTGTGAAACCGGTAACTCTTATTTATCAGTGTGGATAGTAAAATAAAAGCAGTGAAAATGTGCTTAGTCCCTTTAGTTTTATACACAGGTCAGACACATTTTTATATACCAAAGGAAAAGTTGTGGACATTAACTAATAAGGAGTTGAAGAAATTTATCTGTGAGGGAAAGAGGGCAAGAGCTGAGTGGGATAAGCTGGTCCTTCCAATAGAACAAGGTGATTTAGGATTACCTGATTTGAAGGGATATTTTAGAGCTACACATTAAAGGCTCAAATATATAACACAAGCAGAAGGTTATAGTTCAAAATGGAAAGGGGTGATGATGAAGTGGGGGGTGGTCAAGAAATAAAGATTAGTGGGATTTTGGATGCAGATCCTTAAGTATTATAATAATAATAACCACACAGAATATTATATTCCTAAAGTAGCAGAAAGTACTCCCAACACCTGTCCTATGTGGACAAGCTCAAATCGATATCATTCTACTCAGTATCATACAGATTGCTTAGAGGTGATCTGTGTCTCGCCTACAAGGCAATGTCGAACCCAGCCCTGCTAGAGATGCTCCATATCTGTAAGTCTAACTCCTCACGCATTACCCGCTCAGAAGTCCTGAATCTAATATGTGACATGAACAAAACCTGCTGGAGAGACAGGTTTGTCTCCCAGAGGCTGTGCTGTCTCTGGAATGGACTTCCCATATGCATTAAACAGAGTACCTGCTAACCCTCTTCAACCACAAATTTGTCCCAGGGGTTCCAACTGTGTCCCTCATTGACAGGGGCAACAGGTGCTGACAGAGCTTTCTTTTTGGGGATAAACTCTTGGGTAGGCTTGTAAGGGCCCCAGAGCCATTAGTCTAGTAACCTCCTATGATCCTATGAAGAACTAAGCCAACACAAGAATGGAGAAAGATAATTTTGCTAGTAGGAATGACTGCAAGTAGGATTACAAACAATAGGCAGGGGGGGGGGGCTGCAATTTATGAGAAACTCACAAAAATACAAGGCATTGGAAGCTAATAACCAGAGACGGAAAGGTAAGATAGTAGGTTAAAGCCAAGAAGATGTTTGGACTGCAGACTACAGATTACTACCAGGGACTGATATCAGAGTATAGGCAAAGAGAATGGGATTCTGAATCTAAAATGGAAGCTGCAGTTAAAAAGGTATAATTAGTAGTATTGAATGATAACTATAAGAATCAATCAGGGCATGTTGGAAAAAACTGAGAAGAGAGAGCTGAAAAGAAATTTACAATAGAACAATGGGAGGACATGTATTTGTCCCAAGTATGCAACAAAGTCCAAAAGGTTTAGGATCTTTGCTTGGAAGTGTTTGCATAGGTATTTTATACCCCAAGCAGACTTCAAAGAGTTTGTTTTCTCAGGCAGTTAGCAAATGTTGGAGGTGTGATGGGGAAGAAAGTCATAACTGGGAACATATGTTTTGGGATTGTAATGAGTTAGACGATTTAAAAAATTCCCTACAGAGCAGTCTGTCATAAATTTTGGGTTAGCAAATGGCTGTAGCTAAGGATTTCAGCTGGGACACAAGGTCTGAATTGTCTGGACATCATAAGGCCTTATTAAGCTTAATTCTGTTGGCTGCCAAAAAGCAGTTACTAGAAAGTGGAAATCAAAGTCTAAACAAGCTGAATTTGAAGTACTGAATATTATAACAGAGATAAAAGAGCCAGAAGAGGGATTTTTAGAAATAGGAAGAAGCAAGTTACATAGAAATAAATGGAAATTATGTGATCAATACATGCAGAATAATGTTCAGGAGGAGGAGAGAGGCTTAAAGGAAGGCAGCAGTTCGGCAATTTATGTAATGTTGGACTGATATTTACAAGAAAAGAAAGGATATATAATGTATAATGTATGTAGATGGAAAAATGTTAATATCATAGGATCATAGGAGACTACTAGGCTATTGAGCCAGAAGTCATTTTAAGCCTAGCCATGTCAACCCAATGTAATACTGTAGAAGTACTAGTCAATACCCGAGATTGCATTTAGTAGTAACTGCCCATGTCCAGGAGGGTTATGGGTTCTATCCCTGAGAAGAATTTATGGTGCCCCACCCACTCATCCAGGTTCCTCTTGAACAGTGTCATAGAGGTGTTCTTTTTCACATGAATTGGTAGCCTGTTCCAAAGAAGTGGCAGTTGCTGGGAGATAAATCTGTCTCCTCCAGCATGTCCTATGTGAGTCACAGGCCATATTTAAGTCCTTGGAACGGGAGCCCTAGACCCATTTGATTTACGGATATGCAGTAAATTCATTAGGTTTGCGTTTTGAGTTGCTCTGTAGGCCAAACCAAGACCCAAATCTAATGAACTTACTGCTTTGTTTTCTTTTTTGTTAGTGCATGTTTGCCTTTGTCTTTACTGTTAATTTAATAAAGGTGTTAAAAAAAGAATGAATCCTAAGTTCCTTCAAAACTGGTGTCTAAGTAGTCTAGTTCAAGCAAAATATTACCAAATTGGATGTGAGCAAATCAGCTAGCTATTATCTCCATAGGATGACTCACTTCATGAAGATAAAATAATGTTTCATTTCCTTTACTAAATTACAGGAATACTTTGTTAACAAGCTGGCTTAGTCATTACACATTCTATGAGAGTCCCATCCAGAATAATTGCACTGCTGCAAACAAAACTTCAGGATTTCTGTTCTGTCTTTAAGAAGTGTTATGTTTTATTGTGTGTCAGATTACACTATATTAACTGTTCCCATAAGACAGTTTTGAATGGGGGTAGCTAATGTTTGCTTTTTGACAATATGTGCTGTCAATATTTTTATATGGGCTCAGCTGTGGTAGAGTAGAGTGATAAAGCCCTGGCTGTGGCCCAGGCCACTCAAAACAAGCAAGGGAGAATGGGTATGCCTCTTCTGGGAGGGAAGGAGGGAGAGAGTGAGGGAGCAATCTGGGGCTATCCATTGCTGCAGGAGGTGATCTGGGAAGTGGGTGCTCAGTCACCAAACCACTTTGGAGGTAGCTCTCAATGTGACTGCACTGGAGCATACATCCTCATTGTAGAGGGAATTTTGGTCCCCACAGTAATGCAAATCATTTAGGATAATAAATATACGTTCTCATTGCCGGGACACCATGGAGGACACAAAGCAATGCTGAGGTTGTATCTCTTAGCCTAACTAGATAATACCCAGAATGAGGAATTGAATGGACATGGCTGATACAGAAAAGTTTGATTGTCTTAATATATCGTCATTGGGTGCAGAGAGGGGAAAACACATATAACAAAATTGTATTTATAGCAGCTCAAATGCATATATTTCTTGATTACAAAGAACTCTGTTAGCTGAGAAAGTACTTGATGCGTGTAGATCAGTATTTATACCTACCTATACTCAGAAATGTAAGGATATAATTTATATGGTAGTCAAGAAAAAGTTGGCTTTATTTGCAAATGATATTCTTGTGTACATGAAAAAAAAAAATTTAAATACATTTTAGTGTTGTGGAACATCCTGAGGCAGTTTGCAGTCTTTCTTCACACATCAGGAATGTTGCATATACATATACATACACACGCACACACATATACACATACATGAGTGTCATACACTACATCAAACAACTACATTTTCAAATGACAAATGATCAAGCACAAATGGTCCACAATAATTCTTGATCCTCAGAATCAGATTTTTCACTGGCTAGAACATAAAAATAATTCTGTTTTGGCAGCTAAGGATATGTGGGAAGAGACTAATCAAAAGATAATGCAAAAACTGAGAAATTAGAAACTCTGTTTTATGCATATGGATAGCAAGATACAAGCAATGAAAATGTTTTCAGTCCCTTTAACTTTATACATAGATCAGCCATATTTTTATCAATCAGAGGAGAAGTTGTGGTTAGCAATTAATAAAGAGTTGAATGATTTTATCTGTGAGGGAAAGAAGGTAAGAGTCAAGTGAGATAAGTTGATCTTCCAATATAACAAGGTCATTTGGAATTATCTGATTTGAAGGAGTATTTCAGAGCTACACAGTTAAGGCTCCTATACATAGCAGAAGCAGAAAGCTATAATTCAAAGTGGAAAGGGATGATGATGAAACAGTAAACTTACCAGGATTCTGGATGCAGATCCTTAAGGAGAATAACAATGACCATACAGAATATTATATTTATAAAGTACTCAAAAATATTCTAAGAACTAAGCCAAGACGGAGATGGAGAAAGGAGATTCTGCCATGAGGGGTACAGAGAATACTGTAAGGGAAAGAGAATAGGCAAGAGAATAGGCAAGAGTGGGCTGGAATTTACTGGAGAAAACTAACAAAGGAACCAAAGTATTGGGAGCAAATAATTAGAGAGGGAAAATTAATAGAATGGGGAGAGGCCAGTAATTCATTTGGCTTGCAGGCTAGAGATTGCTTTCTCTATCAAGGATTGATATCAGAGTATAGCAAAGAGAAAGAAATAGGAAATACTAAGCAAATGACCACCACTGGTAGAGTTTTTAGTAGACTCTACAATAGAAACTGCTGTTAAAATGGATAATTAGAAGGGTATATCAAATTTTGCATGATAACTGCTGGAATCAATCAGAAGAGGATAGAAATGATTGGGAAGAGAGATTGGATAAGCAATTCACAAGGAAACAATGATATATATATATAGCTCCCAAATATGCAACATCTAGAAGATTTAGTATCTTTGCTTGGAAGTTCTTGCACAGGTATTTTATACCACAAGTAGACTACAAAGATTTTTTCCTCAGGTAAATTGTAAATGTCGGTGGTGTGATGGGGAAGAAAGAAGCAATTGAGAACATATTTGTTGGGAGTGTAATTAGTTGGCAGAATTTAAAAATTGCCAGCAGACTACTTTAATAGAAATAATGGGTGAGCAAATTGGTGTAACTAAGGAAACAATTTTTATGAGCTATGATACAGAATTGGAATTGCCTAGACATAGTAAGACCTTGCTGAGTTTACTTTTGGTGGTTTCCAAAAAAAGCAGTCACTAGAAAATTCAAATCAGAGTCTAAACCAACTGTACTAGAAACAGTGAATATAGTAACAGGTAAAACAAAAGTGGGATCATTAGAAAAGGATTGGACTAAATAACATAGGAAAAAATGGGAATTGTGGAAACAGTGCATGTAAAATACTGTTTTAGAGGAGAAATAAAGTTTAAGAGAAGGTAGGAATTGAATCAGACTTGTAATTTTTCACTGACAATGACTGGAGAAGTATTCTATGTTTTATAATGTATCATTACGAGTCATTCATTGTTTTGTGATTCTTTCTTTCCTGTTATACCCTTTTTGATTCTTTTTTTTAGTCTTTATGCCTTTCATGATGTAATCATATGTAGATATATGTATGTATGTATATAGATAGATTGAGAGATAGGTGTATAGATACATAGTAATAGATAAAGATAAAGAGATACAAATTGATGCTTATTTATTTCTGTACTATGTGCCTCCAGGAATTAGATGGACTTATGTATGTATGCATATCTCCCTGTATATAAATCCATACTTACATAGTGCAAACAAAGCACCATAAGAAGAAACATCCCCAACAACCATAATCTACTGACATTGCCTCACTGGCATCCCACACTAGAGAATGGGCTTCATTTCCAAGTACAGCAGGACTCTATAGTAAAGTAGAATAATGATGTTAGGCAAAATACAAAACTATAATGTCATGCAAATGAGGATAGATACAGAAAAATGGATAGTAAACCAAATGCTGTTCAAATTTTCTGTAAAATTTAGTGACCACTTCTTCATACCATTCATCTTTTTTAGTATACATAGTAGTGTGCAGATCACTTTTCTGGCACTGTATTATGTAACACTTACACATGCTCACACACACAGACACACACACACACACACACACACACACACACACACACACACACACACACACACACACACACACACACACACACACGCAGACTTACATATATGTCTATATTGGTTCACTGTGCTGGTTGAACATCACAATTATCAAAGAGAAAAAAAAGCCAGTAAATATCATCAAAAGACAAGATGCTTGCATGTACCAGCTTTTTTCCTATGCAAGATTGAGGTACAGTGGGGATCGAGGACTTTCCCTTTTCCCCACTGTATTGTAATCTCTGAGATGGTATATGTAATTAGCAAGAGGTGTAAAACATGTTTGTACTGTGTTTCCTTTGTTTTTTGATCTTCTGGTGATGGACCATTTGTGCTCGATCATTTGTCATTCGAAAATGTGGTTGTTTGATGTAGTGTATGACACTCATGTATGTATGTATGTATGTATATATATATATATATATATATATATATATATATATATATATATATATATATATATATATATATATATATATATACATATACATATATTATATACATATAGATGAGTGTGTGTGTGTGTATATGTATATGTATATAAATGTGAAAAGTGTTATTTATGTGGTTGGTGGTGCAGGGACATTAAGATTTGCTGCCCAGCCTAAACCATGTTTCTTTTGTAGGGACTTTTCTCATTTAATTAATGATTGTGACAAGGTACAATGTAACCAGTGTGAGAAGAAAGGATATACATAGCAATAAGCATGTGCCTCAATGCAGTTTGTGTAAAAAATTTGTACTTTTGGATGGATTGTCAAGAGCAAACAGTAAATAATGAAAACAAAGGGGAAAGAGAAGAAAACATACATGAGGAAGGGCAACAAGAGGCTCAGGAGAGAGAGTGAGCTAGGTAAATAAGAAACTGTAGAAGAAGAAGAAAAAATATGGACGAGAAAATGAGGAGAGAAAGAGAGCGCATGCAGGAAGAGAGGTTAGGAGAAGGGATTGATGCTAATATTTTTTAAGTTCTAACCAGTGAAAAATCTGATTCTGAGGATCAAGGATTATTGTGGACCATTTGTGCTTGATCATTTGTCATTTGAAAATGTGGTTGTTTGATGTAGTGCATGACACTCATGTATGTGTATGTGTGTGTGTGTGTGTGTGTGTGTGTGTGTGTGTGTGTGTGTGTGTGTGTGTGTATATGCAACATTCCTGAAATGTGAAGAAAGACTGCAAACTGAAATTGTATGCTAGATATAAAGTTAGTAAGGATGGGAAGGTTAACTGTTATGGTTGTGAGGTGGATAGAACATGTTTATAGCATTATATGCGTATGCAACTACCAAGGAAAGAGAGAATCTATTTCCTCAAATATTAGACTGTGGTGGTTAACATGAAAATTATAATTGTAGAGGACTTTAATAATTGTGATTAAGGGAATAATATAAAAAGAAAGGGAAAGATGTAAAAAACAGGAAGTGATAAAATGTGTTAAATTAGCTGCTTAGAGCAAAAGTCAGTGGACTTAAAGAAGCGGGGCACTTGGATCTGAAATCGGCTTGGAGGTAGCCGATGGTGTTAAAGTTGTGACAGTTTTTTCTGACCATTTAGCAATATGGATGGAGGTGATGGAAGAAAGGGAATATATATTAAAATAGCAAAGGGAATAAAAAAGAATAAATAAGAAATTATGGGATGAAACTGGGGGAATGGGAAGTATTGCAGTTATGGAAGGATCATATAACCATGAAGGATTTCTATAAAAAATGGTCTGAATGGTGGACTGAATTTAAAAAGTGGCATGGTGATGTAAGAAAGGAAGAGAAAGTAAAGTATGGGAAAATGTATAGAGTTGCAGTAGAAAATTTAGAGAATACTCCAAGAGATTATTATGATATGAAAAATGAAACATATAAAAGAAATTGAAAACAAAATTAAGGCATTACTATTTAGGCAGAGATATTTACAAGAGAGAAGGGAGGCAGTATCTGCATATTTTCTGTAAAACAGTAAAGCAGGATATTAGTCTAATGAGGGAAGTTAAAGTAAAAGGAGAGGTAAAAAGGACACAGGAAGAAATTGTGAGTATTGTAGTGCAGCACGTGGAAAATATGTATACGATTAAAATGAAGGAAAATAAGAAAAAATGGAAAGTAAAAAAAATTTCCAGAACAAGTTAAGGAAGAATTTGAAAATAAATTACTATTAGTGAATTGGATGAAGTACTTAGGAAAGTAAATGTTAATTCAGTGTCAGGCCCACATGGTTTAGGGTATGGAATGTACAAGAAATTAAGGGACTGGTAAAGAGAGTATTTTGCAAATGTACTGAATGCATGGTTGACGGAAGGGTTTGTTTATGAAGAGTTATCTAGTGGGATATTAAAATTTATATGGAACACAGATGAGAACAGTGAAATAAAAAATGAGACCCATCACACAACATAACAGGGATTATACAATTTTTGTAAGAATAATACAGAGGAAAATAGAAGAAAGTATATAGGGTATAAAAGGGAAAGGATCTCAAGAATTGTTATTGTTTGTGAGAGAAATTGTGGATGGTATTATAAGTAAAGGGGAGGATGTGAAGCATATGGTAGGTGATATTAGCAAGGCATTTGATACAGCAGGACATGATGCTTTGTTCATAGGTTTATAGGAGATTACTAGGCTAACAGCTTAAGAGCCCTTACAAACTTAGCCAGTGTAACCCAATTGTACTCAATATGTGGTCCCCAGGGGTAAGAAGATGACATAGGTTCGTGCATGTGCCTTGAGTATTTTACAGATTGCCCCACCCATAAGGAACAAAAGCACTACCCCAGATGTGAATTTATGATTCATGATACACTGATCCAAATTGCATCTCTGTGACACATATCTGTCTCTCCAAGATGTTTTGTTTGAGTCACTGACTAAGTTTAGATCCCTAGATCTGGTGACTGTCATGCAGTTTGTCTTTCGGATGTGTAGCAACTCCAACAGGGCTGTATTTGTGAGTGCCTTGTAGGTTAGGCATAGGTCAGCCCTTAATAGTCGGTTAGAGACAGAGTAGAGGGATAGGGCTTTTAGTCTGTCTGCATAGTACATGTTGTTAACACCCTGTATTTTCTTGGTGAGGAACCTCTGAGGTCACTCTAGCTGCTGTAATTGCCTGGTCTAGTACGTGTCAAATGGCGCATTGTACTTGATTAAAGGTATAATGAGGGCTGAGTACAGTGGGAGTATAATGTCTTTAGAACTGGATGCCATACCTTATAAAATGAAAGATGCTAGATATGTGATACAAAAGGAAGCGGTGATTCCAGTAGTTTCACATACACAGACAATGTAGTTGAACTTGCTAATGACAAAATATAGCTGAGAGAATTGTTGGTTTGTCTGAATGGGTATTTAAAGGAAATTGGAATGACCTTGAATAAAGATAAAAGTAAGGTTTTGGTTGATGTAGTGAAAATTGGGGGGGGTATTTTTCTATGTATATGAAGTGTCTTTGCAAGGGATAAAATTTGGGAAAAATTATGTAGATATGATGCAATGGGAGGGTTTGATAAAAGAAATGAAAGAAATATGTCTTCTGTGGAGGATGTTTAGATTAGCATTCAGAAAATGTTTATCTGACAAATTCATTATTAATAGGAAAAATAATGTATACTTCACATTTTTATGTGATCCCAGAAATATATGAAAAGGAAATTGCGCAATTGGTGTTGTCTTTCATATGGGGTTCAATATTAAATCCTGTGAAAAGAGATGTGTTGTATATGAGTGAAGATGAAGGGGGAATGGGTTACTAAATCCAGTTGTTTATTCTGCTTCTTTAAACTCATATGTATAGAGTATTAAAGTGGGTAGAGGAAGAGAATGAGAAATTAAAAGTGAGAGTGTTTAAATACAAGTACAAAACGTTCTGGGAGATGATGAGAATAAAAAAAACAGAAAGAAAATATACATGAAGAAATTAAAAATTATCAAGAAAAAATACTAACATGGAAAATAAAAAAAATGATAAAGAGAAATAGAAGGGTGTGGTATAATCATATGATGAAACAATATTATTATGTAAATCCTTGGGAAAATTTACCAGAAGTGATTACGCCAGTAAGGTAAGGGAAAAGTGGTGTACCAAGACAGCAGAAGGCCAGGATTTCCTATGTTGACTGGTAATGAATAAGTTACCAGTAAAGGGAAATATTCCATATAAAAAGAAAGCTGAAATAGTGTGTTTATTTCATGGGGAGGTAGACACAAAAAAGCACATTTTTTGACATGTAAAAGTGTGGTGAATATTAATGATATAAATATTTTAGATATGAATATGATGATGTATGGATATTATAAGAACAAGAAGAAAGAATTTGTGAGAAGGGTAGATGAGAATTTATGATCTGAAGTAGTTAACTTCATTTGTGCATCAACCTATGGGAGCTATTGGGTCTTCGGATCCATATCGGATCCGAACCGGCAGTTTCCAGCAGCTAAGATCCGAGCTCCAAGCTCCTCCCCCTTACCCATAGCTCCCTGCCATCCCTTCCTGACCTCAGATCTAGTTTGCCGCGGTTTGAACAGCAGCTTGATCTTGAGCGTTCGAGTTTCCAGTGTTTTTTTCTGTGAGAAAAATCTTTTCTTTTTTCTTAACTTGGGTATTTTTTGAGTGTGGAACTAGTTTAGTTTTAGTTTAGAGTGTTCCCTTGGGTTTTGCGTTCCCTCCCCCTTGTTTTTTTTCTAGAGTGTTAGGGTGTGTTGTATGTGTGGTCTTGGGGCCTAGTGCTTGTGTTTAGTTAAAATGTCTGAGGCCTCCAAGACATTCTTTTCTAAATGTACTGAGTGTGGCCATAAGCTTTCCCCGGCTGATGGCCACACTCGGTGCGTTTTGTGCCTTGGGGTTGAACACCTTTCTTCTGGCTGTACTATTTGTGCAGCATTCAACCCCAGGGCTGTCAGGGACTGGAGGTCGAAGCTGATCCTGGTGGGGCTCCTGCCCCCAGATTCGGCTCCGTCCTCCGGCCCTTCCGTGGTCCCTGCCGTGGCTGTGGCAGCATCCGCGGACCCTTCCCTTCCTCTGGCTGGGACTCAACCTCCCTCTTCAGGCCAGGAGGGTAGGGAAGGTAGGAGGGAGAAGCACCGCGAGAAACACAAGCGGCGGGCCGAGGCCTCTGCGTCGGCCCCGCCTGCCAAGCGGGTCTCTCCCCCCGGGATGGCCGGGCCTTCTCCTTCTCGGCTCTGTTCTCCCTGCTTTTCGCTGGGGCCAGAGGAGGAGACCCGATCTCCCTCGAGGTCATCGAGGTGGCACTCCCGTCCCGCCTCGGTGGCCTCTTCCAGGTCGACCAGAAGCCTGACGGAGGCAGACTTGGACCGGATGATGAGAAGGTTCCTCCAGGTCCAGCTGCAGATGGGAGTGCTCCTGTCTCCCCCCCCCAACCTCCGTGGGGGAGCTCGACCCCCTTTTTCGCCCCAATAGCTCCTTCCCCGACCCGGGGTCTTCAGAGCCGAGTAGCGTCGGAGCCGGGGGGGTATTGGCGCCAGTAGTCTCGGGTACTTCAGCGCCGACAGTACCCTCGAGTCTGTCGGGACCCTTTTCTATGGATCCTAGCTCTCGGATCCGAGGTGGTCAGTGTACCTTCAGCTCCGACTAGGTCGTAGCATACTGGTCCTTCGGATCCAATGGCTTCGGCTCTGGCCACGATCTGTGCATCGGATCTGGGGAGAGTCGGCTCTCGGATCCTAGGGGGAGCGTCTCTCCTTCGGCATTCGACGTGGTAGGGAGGGTTTTGTCGATGGAATCCAGGCCCCCAGCTTTAGCTACGGCTCCACCCTGCACTCCCTCGCAGATGGGTCCAACTTCCATCACCCGGCCCCAGGGACAGCCTGCTCAGACGTCCCAGATAGTTCCCTTGTTGGAACAAGTTGTGGCTGATGAGGCCTCCTCAGACAGCCCCCCTGAGGAGGTCCCTCACAAGCGCAAGTGCAAGAGGAGGCACTTGGACTCCCCTGAGTTTTTGACTGAGGACACAGACTTGGAGGAAGGGGAAGGCTCCCCAAGATCACCCCCCGAAGACGTCTCATTTGGAGACATCATGGAGATGCTCAGGATCAGAGGGGTGGTCTGCCCCAAAGCCTACCTCGGACGAGTCCGTGTTCCTGGAGGCGTTTGAAGCAGGCCCGTCTACCTCTTGGGTGTCCCCTCCGGCCGATCCCCTGGTAGATCTGATCACTACCAGGGCCTGGAAGGCGCCGGACACTGTGGAGCCCATCCCTAAGAGGCCTGACAGAATTCTCAGCCCGCCTTCGGACAGGTCCCATTGGAGCAAGGGAACCCCTGTAGATGCCATGTTGGTGGTGGCGGCCACCAAGAGGGAACTGGGCCAAGCGAGTCCCTCGGTCCATCCCCCTGACAAGGAGTCACGGGCGATGGACCGTTTGGGGAAGCGGATGTTTGCGTCAGCCACCTTCTCCATAAGGTCGCTGAATTACATGGCACATGTCATACGGCTCCAGCGGGATCTTATCAAAGAATACGCTGGGTTGCCCCCAGAGTCCATGTCGGCAGAGGACAAACAGGTGTACTCTACCTGAATGGCCACTCTCAGGTCGATTTCCAATACCTCTATGCGGCTGCTGTCCCATGCTACAGAAGGGGCTGCTAGAGCTAGCGGAGCGGGTGTCATACTAAGGCGACAGGCCTGGCTCCGCCACTGTGATTTCGTGGAACCCTTCAAGGCGTCATTCACTAATGCCCCGTTTGATGGTTCTGCCCTTTTTGGCAAGACAGTGCGATACCATGGTCCAGTGCGAGAAAGACGGGAAGACGTTGTCTGCCGTCGGAGTCTGCTTCTCTGATCCCCAGGGGTCCTTCTCGAAGAACCAAAAGGGACAGAAGAAGATGTGGTTCCGAAAGTCTCAGCAATCCCGTTTTGCTCCGGACTCCCCATCCTTCAGAGGCAGAGGAGGACAGGGTGGACGCCGCCCTAGAGGCAGAGGGGGCCCAAAGAACTTTGGGTCCAGAGAACCTTTCTCTGATCGGCCCACGCAGCAAACCTGAGGGGTTACCCAATTGCTCCACTCTGGAGGCAGTCGGGGGGCATTTCTCGAAGCACCTAGCAGCTGGGGAGTCCATCACGACAGACCGCTGGGTGCTTTGGATTATATCCAGAGGCTACAAGATTCCATTTCTCCATCCCCCTCTCAGACCCAGATTCCTCCCCGATGTCCCACCTGATCAGAGGGAGGCTGCAGCTACAGAAATTCGGCAGCTGCTAGAAAAAGGAGTGATCCAGCACGTCCCCCCAGACCAGTACGGATCGGGCTTTTACTCCAGGTTCTTCTTGGTGCCAAAAAAGATGGGGGACTTAAGGCCTATCCTCGACTTATCCCTACTGAACCTGGCAATAGCCAAAGAAAAGTTCCGGATGGTCACTCTTCAATACATTCTCCCCCTCTTGCAGGAGAATGACTGGATGTGCTCCATAGACCTCAAGGATGCGTACTACCACATCTTAATGGACAGACGATCCAGGAGGTTCCTCCACTTCCGGCTAGGAGCCAGTCACTATCACTTCAGGGTCCTCCCCTTTGGTCTCACCACAGCCCCCATGGTGTTCACCAAGGTGTTAGCGGTAGTAGCGGCCCACCTGAGACTCCAGGGAATTCAGGTCTTTCTGTACCTGGACGACTGGCTCCTGACTGTCCCCACATGGCATCTACTCCACACAGCCAGGAATTTCTTCCTTTGTTTAGCTCCCCGGCTGGGGATCACAATTCACGCTGGGAAGTCCTCCCTGCTCCCGACTCAGGTCATAGATTTTATCGGAGCCAGGGTAGACACAAACCAGCTCTTAGTTTTCTTAACTTCTGACCAGTTGCGATCCCTAAAACTACATGTGCAGGCCATTCTTCATTGCCCAAACCCTCCAGCAGAACTGGTCCTGAGGGCCCTAGGCTTGATGGTGGCTACCATCAATCTCCTCCCCATGGCGTGCCTGAATATGAGAATTCTGCAATGGACACTCCAAGTCCAATGGTCCTTCCTACGCTTTCTCCTAAGCCATCCTGTCCCTCTCAGCAGGGTTTGCAGGAGTGCCCTCTTGTGGTGGCTCCAGTCTCCGGACCTCCTAAAGGGGCGCCCCTTCTCTATGATCCCTCCCCTAGCCACGGTGACCACGGATGCCTCTCGCCTTGGTTGGGGGGGGCATTGTTGTGGCAGGACCATCCAAGGCACATGGAACCAGACGGAGACCTCACTGCATATCAGTGTCCTGGAGATGAGGGCTGTGCTGTTTGCATTGCAAGCACTTCAGAGCCTTCTTCCCATCGGGACGATTGCGATCCAGACGGACAACATGTCCGTCGTTTGGTACATCAACAAACAGGGGAGAACCAGGTCCTATCCACTTTGTTGAGAGGCCATGAGAGTTTGGGAATGGGCGATTTCCACCAACCGCTTTCTCGTAGCGACGCACATTCCGGGTCGGTCCAACATCCTACCGGACAGACTGAGTCGCACCATCCTTTCCCCGTACGAGTGGTCTCTGAATCCCAAAGTAGCGAAGCAGATCTTCTCCAAATGGGGTCAACCTTGTTGCGATCTTTTCGCCTCTCCTTCAAACACGAAGTGCGACACCTATTTCGCTCTACTTCCTCCACCCGGGGAATCCCCAAGAGATGCTCTGGTGCATGCTTGGCCTCCCAGTCTTCTTTATGCTTATCCGCCCCTTCCCCTGATGTTCAAATTTCTGCAGAAAGCCAGATGGTTGGGGTGCACGATAATCCTCATTGCCCCATTCTGGCCTCGTCAGGCATGGTTCCCTTATCTGTGGTCTCATCTAGTGAATCCTCCCTGGATTCTAGATCCCCTTCCGGATCTGATATCTCACCCCCTGGGCCTACCAACCCCATACTTGGACAACCTCAAGCTCGCAGCTTGGATGATCCAGTTCCACTGTTAGTTCGGACTCCCGGTATCTCTTCCCAGGTCAAAGCGATCCTAGTGGCTGTCCATAAGCCGTCTACTAGGAAGGTTTATCGTAGCAAATGGAAACGTTTTTCTATTTGGGCTGAACATCAGAACCTGGATCCTTTCACGGCTCCGTTACCAGCTGTGCTGGATTTTCTGTCGGGGCTGTTTGATAAAGGGGCTAGCTCTTCCACAGTCAAAGTACAGTTGGCGGCTATCGCTCATTACCACGTTGGATGTGATCTTGGCCCTCTAACTTCATCCAGATTATGTAAGGCCTTCTTAAAAGGCACCTTCCTACTAAGGCCTCCGGTGAAAGATGTGATCCCTCCTTGGGACTTATCGCTGGTGCTCCAGGCCTTTACAGCTTCTCCCTTTGAGCCTGCTGCCTCGGTAGATCTCAAGTTCTTATCCTGGAAAACAGCCTTCCTTGTCGCTATGACATCGGCAAAAAGGGTTTCGGAGCTTCAAGCCCTTTGTGCCAAACCTCCATACTTGATTTTCCATAAGGATAGGATATTCCTCAGGACCAATCCCTCTTTTCTCCCCAAAATTGCTTCCAAAGCTAATATTAATCAGTCTAATGTTAAGTTGTCAATCTCGCCTTCATTCTTGCTTGATGGGTTCGGAGCCGATCCTCGGCTCCGACTCGGCACTTGCTAAGCTCGAGAGTCACTTTTACCAGCTCGAGGCAGCCCCATATCCCATGATGCAAGGCGGTAAGTACCCAGATCTCGTTTGCCGCTGATGAGGTCCTCCTTTTACCAGCTCCTGGTAAGTGATTTATATATTACTGTTTTGCCCTTTTTCACTTCAAACTTATATTTAACAGTTTTAGTTTAGATTTAGTCCCTTTCTGACTAGAATTTCCCTCACTCTTTAATTTTTTTAGTCAGGCCTTCTCCCCTCCCATCCCCCCCTTGTTAGGGTGTGTGTGTGTATGTGAGAGGTTAGTGATTTCATTAATTTTGGGATAATTGTTTCTTGGGACTGTGTTGTGTGTGTGTTTCTTGCAACTATGTCCAAGGAAAGGGTCTCAGGCTTTAAGAAGTGTGACTCGTGCTGTCAGAAGATGTCTCTGACAGACGGTCACACTTCTTGCTTATACTGCCTGGGACCTCTCCACCTGCAGGACTCCTGTGCGATTTGTCATTCCTTTAGCCAGAGAGTCCTGCAGGAGAGGAGAAACAAATTGATTTTGAGGGGCCTACTTAAACCGGAGGGCTCTCCGGCTAAGTCGGCTCCGAGCAAGACTTCCAAGGCCCAGGCTTCTGTGTCCAAGCCTGCGGCCTCGGCTCTGACTCTTTCAGACTCGAGATCGGCTCCGGCTGGAGCCGATCCTAGTTTGCACAAACCCTCGGCACCGATGGCTATCGGTGCCGATACTGTTTTGGTCACATCGGTGTCGGCTCCGATCGGTTCCGACCATCATGTGGCTCAGGCTTCGGTGTCGGCGCCGACCGCTACCTTACCTGTACCGGCTCCGGCCGGAGCCGATGCATCGAGACCTTCTGTCGGTGCCGAAAAGTTGTCGGCTCCGACAGCATCCATGGTATCGTCGGCTCCGATGGTTCCTTCGAGGAAGAGGTCCAGGTCCCCTTCCTTGGAACCGATACACTCGGCTCTGGCATCTCCTCTCCTCTCGGAACGGAGCCATCGGAGCCGATCATCCAGGTCGTCCAGGCTTTCTGACCATGATTTAGAGAGGGTGGTCAGTAGATTATTAAAATCACAGGCACTGGCCCAGATGCTACATAGTCCGTCTCAACAGAAGACTATTAGTCCACACCCCATTGCAGTTCCTCCTTCGACTCTACCCCAGAGTTTGGAGCTGGAGTCTTCGGGAATAGTTTCTGCTATGGCTGAGGGACAGATACCCTTCTGCTCCCTCAGCCTCTACTCTTATCTCCTCTTGAGACCTTCCTTAGAGGGATTCGTGGTCGGGCTTCCTGGTCTCCTCCGAGGGGTGAGTGGCATCGGACCCTTGTCCGACCCACTCTTCCCTTGGAGCCTCGGGTGAGCTCGGCTCCGACATCTGCCTCGGAGCCTTCCCTTTCGGTGGGCCCTGGAGTTCCTGGTTCTTGGTTCTGTCGGACCTCCCTGGGAGGGGAGCCTTCGAGGTGATGAAGAGTGTGCTGGCCACTGGACTCAGCCAGCAGTCTGTTCCCTTAGCTCCTCCCTCACGGTGCCTGTCGATATCTCTGCCATCTCTTGCTCCCGGACCCAGAGATCCTCCGCCTCAGGTTTCCTCACTGGGAAGAACCCCTCTTCCGAGGATTCTCCTGATCAGTCAGGATCCTCCAAGAGGACCTGTAAGAGGAAACACGTAGACTCCCTGAGTCTATCACTTCAGATACCGACTTAGATGAGTCGGAGGGATCCCCAAGATCCCTCTGAGGATGTCTCCTTTTCAGACATCCTAGAACTCCTTAAACAGAGGGGAAACTGGCCCTCCAATAATCCCTCCGAGGATGAGTCGGTATACCTGGAGGCGTTTGGATCTCGGCCCTCCACCTCCTGGGTGTCTCCGCCCCCTTATGCAGGTTATTGCTCGAAAGGCTTGGGCTGCTCCTGACTCTGTAGAGCCAGTTCCTAGGAGGCCTTCTAAATTTATTACTCCCCTTCGGACAAGCAATTCCTCACGAAAGGTGTCCCTGCTGATGCCATGGTGGTGGCGGCTGCCACTAAGAAGGAACTTGCAGATCCTTCCGTACCTGTCCATCCTCCTAATAAGGGCTCTAGGACCATGGATAGGTATGGCAAGCAGATGTTCTCTTCAGCGACCTTTGCTATGTGCTCGCTGAACTACTTATGTCACTTCACCAGACTCCAAAGGGATATCCTTAAGGAGCTAGGTGAAGTAGTACAGGATCCCACAGCTGCAGGGGCTCAAGAAAAATTGCCAGCTAGGAACCCTTAATTCTATTGCTAACTCCTCCATGCGACTGATATCATATGCAGCAGATGGAGCGAGTAGGGCCGCAGGTACAGGTGTGGCTCTTAGACGCCAAGCCTGGATGCGGCTCTGTAATTGCAGATCCCTTTAAGGCGTCCTTCACAAACTCTCCCTTTGATGGGTCAGCTTTGTTTGGCCCTCAAGTGAGGGAAACATTGACCAGGTGTGAGCAGGACGGCAAGACTCTTTCTGCCGTGGGGTCCGTTTTCCACCCCTTCTAGACCTTACCCTAAAGGACAGAAGGGTGGCAAAATGTGGTTCCAAATCCCAAGGAGTCACGGATTCACGTGGTCAGTTTACCCCTAGAGGCAGAGGGGTAACAATAACAGACGCTCTAGAGGCAGAGGGGTCCACAAATCCAGGGAAGCAGAGAGCTCTCTCTGACAAGCCCTTTCAGCATCCCTGAGATGTTGCCCGACTGTCCATCCTTGGAGGCAGTCGGGAGATATCGCTGTACCCAGAAGCCTGGCTTTCCCTAACTCAAGACAGATGGGTACAGTCGATCATATCCGAGGGTTACAAAATTCCTTTCGAGGAAACTCCTTCTCTTGCTCAAATTCCCTTCCAGATGTACCACCCGGTCTAAGGGAAATTGCAGAGTTAGAAGTTTTAAAACTTCTGCAAAAAGAGCCATTCAGCCAGTTGCAACAGATCATTCAGAGCCGGAATCTACTCAAGGTTCTTTTGGTCCCCAAAAGACGGGAGACTGGAGACCAATATTGGATCTCAGCAGACTCAACAATTCTGTGAGAAAGACAAGATTCAATGGTCACACTTCAGTCAATTCTGCCCTTCTTACAGAAGGACAACTGGATGTGCTCAGTAGATCTTCAGGATTATCACATAAAATTCACAGACTCCAGAAGGTTTCTCCGCCGGCTCGGGTCCAGTCATTTCCAATTCAGTGCCCTGCCCTTTGGTCTCACTACAGCCCCCAGAGTGTTCACCAAATGTATGGCAGTGGTCACGGCTCACCTGAGACGTCAAGGATTCCAGGTGTTTCCGTATCTCGACGACTGGCTCCTTTCAGCCACCACCAGGCATCAGCTTCTTCAAGCCAGGGATTACACAATAAATCTTTGCACTCAATTGGGCATCTTGATCAACTACGGAAAATCCTCCTTATTGCCCTGCCAGTCTATTATTTTCATAGGCGCAAACTTAAACACTGTTCGGATGTCAGCTACCCTCACAGACCAAAGAATCTCAGATATACAATGTCACGTGAGAATCATTCTAGCCAGCAAGAAAGTACAAGCCAGAATGGTTCTAAAAGTGTTGGGCCTCATGGCTGCGGCCATTACCCTTCTTCCCCTGGCTCGCTACATGCCTTCTTCAGTGGATGTTGTTCACTCAGTGGTCTTACCAACAACTTCCGATCGTCACCAAATACTGGTGACACAGATTTGCAAGAATCATCTTTCTTGGTGGATTACTTCTCCCCAGATTCACCAAGGCAGACCCTTTGTACCCCCAACCCCGGTAGCCACTGTCACTACGGATGCCTCCCTGATCGGGTGGGGGGGGCATTATCAGGGCAGGATGGTTCATGGGACGTGGCAACCGTTCGAATACCACCTGCACATAAATGTCCTAGAGTGAGAGCAGTGCTTTTAACATTGCAAGCCCTCAACGACTTTCTTCCCTTTGGGACAATTGCAGTCCACACAGACAACATGTCTGTAGTATGGTATATCAACAAACAGGGCGGAACCAAGTCCTACCCCTTGTGTCGAGAAGCTCTCAGACTTTGGCAATGGGCGATCTCCTCTCATCAGTTTCTGGTAGCAACGCATATCCCTGGGAAAACCAACATTTTAGCGGACAGATTGAGCAGAGCTATTCTCGTGCCTCACGAGTGGTCTCTCAAACAGTCTATAGTGGAGGAGATTTTTCTAGAATGGGGTCGCCCATGTTGCGATCTTTTTGCTACTCCCCAAAACAGCAAATGCCCAGACTTCTTCTCTCTATTCCCACTGCCAGGCCATCCCCCCAGAGACGCTCTGACCCAGGATTGGCCCCAGGGACTTCTTTATGCCTTTCCTCCCTTTCCTCTGATCCCACAAGTAATCCAGAAAGCCACCGTTTTGAGAGCCAAAATGATTCTCATTGCCCCTTATTGGCCTTGACAAATTTGGTTTCCGTTCCTCCATCGTCACCTTTTGGTGCAGCCGTGGCATCTGGACCCAGTGCCAGATCTTCTGATTCACCAATCGGGTCAGCTGCACCAGTCTATCCCTTCTCTCAACCTCACAGTATGGTTGCTCCACTTCCTTCCTTAGCCAGGCTTCCTATGATCTCTAATCCTGTTAGAGACATCATAGTAGCTTCCTTAAAATCCTCTACTAGGAGGATTTATACTAGCAAATGGAAACGTTTTCTTATTGGGCAAAAGCCAAGAATATTGATCCTTCACTGCTCCAGTACAAGCAGTTTTGGATTTCTTAGTGGAAATTTTTCACGGCTCCTCTTCTTCCACGGTCAAAGTTCAGTTGGCCGCTATCTCGAACTTTCATGTCGGGTTCGCAGATCACAACATTATGTCCCACAGGCTTTGTAGAGCTTTCTTGAAAGGAATTGTTCTCCTGAAACCTCCAATCAGGAGTCCTCCTCCTCAATGGGACCTAAATTTAGTGCTGACATCCTTGATTCTTCCTCCCTTCGAGCCAGCAGTTTCATGTTCCCTGAAACTTCTTTCATGGAAAACTTTATTCCTGGTTGCTATTACATCGGCTAGGAGGGTATCTGAACTTCACGCTCTATCTGTTCGCCCCCCATATTTCGTCTTCCACAAAGACAGAGTATCATTGAGAACTAATCCGACCTTTTTGCCTAAGGTCGCCTCAAAGACTAATTTGAATCAGGCTATTGATCTCCCTGTATTTTTCCCAAACTATTCAGACAGATCGGAACAAAAATTACATTATCTTGATGTCCACCGCCAACTCAGATATTATTTGGACAGAACAAAACAATTCAGGAAATCCGATCAACTCTTTGTTTCTTATGCTGATAACAAGAAAGGCCTTCCTGTCTCAAAAGTGACCTTGTCTAGATGGCTTTCTTCTGTTATCTCTGAAATTTATCAGCTCAGGGGAAAACAGCTGTGCTCAAAACCTAAAGCGCATTCAACCAGAAGCTTAGCCACTTCCACAGCTTTTCAAGCTAGACTTCCATTAGACACTATTTGTGCAGCAGCCACTTGGGCCACTCCTCATACATTTGTTTCCCATTACAAATTGGATTTGGCCTCCAGGGACAGAGCCAGTTTTGGCTCTACAGTTCTCAAGAGTCTGTTCCATTGAGCCACCCAGGATAGAGGTGCTAGGGACACGGTCCCATCAAGCAAGAATGAAGGCGAGATTGACAACTTAACATTGGGTAGTTATGTACCTACCATAACGTTCCATGTTAGTTGTCTTCTCGCCTTCTTTCTTGACCCTCCCTCCTTCCCCCAGGCCTGGACAGACCTTTCTCTCTACAGGAAGTATGCTTCTGAAGACCATACAGTGCTGGTCCTTCTACCATCCTTCAGGTTTTTTTTTTTTCTCTCCTTCTTCTTCCTTTTGGAAGTTATTATGCTAGGTGCTATTGCCTATTGTCATCAAACGAGATCTGGGTACTTACCGCCTTGCATCATGGGATATGGGGCTGCCTCGAGCTGGTAAAAGTGACTCTCGAGCTTAGCAAGTGCTGAGTCGGAGCCGAGGATCGGCTCCGAACCCATCAAGCAAGAAAGAAGGCGAGAGAAGACAACTAACATGGAACATTATGGTAGGTACATAACTTCTCATTATATAATTTGCTGGTCTTCTTTCCCAACTACCAAAATAAGGGAAAATACAAGTTACACTCTTTGGATGTACACAGACAGTTGAGATTTTATCTGCACAAGACAGCCGGTCATAGACGTTCTGATCAGTTATTTGTATCCTTTGCTAAAGCCAGTTTGGGGAAAGCTATTTCTAAAGTCACACTATCCAGGTGGGTTTCTCAGTGTATTCTTTTGGCTTATGAGAGTTCTGGCAGGCCTGCTCCTCAGGGGAGTCCATGCCCATTCAACTCGGTCTGTTTCTACCTCTGCTGCTTTTCAGGCTAGAGTTTAGTTAGATGACATTTGCTCGGCTGCCACGTGGGCCTCATCTCACACTTTTATAAACCACTACAAGTTAGATCTGGTTTCCAGAGGGAGAGCATCCTTTGGCTCCGCAGTGCTCCGGAATATCCTTCCTTGAGGGCCTCCCAAGGTTCAGGTAGCTGGGGACTCTGTCCCATAGGTTGATGCACAAATGAAGTTAACTACTTCAGATTAAGAAGTTATGTACTCACCATAACGTTCCATCTGAGTAGGTAAACTTCATTTGTCAGCAACCGTCCCTCTCTCCCTCCATCCCCCTGTCCCTTTTGGATGTTCTTTGATATTCCTGCTTCATGGTAGTTTGTACCCGGTTACCTAGACAGGTTGTGATATCAAGCCTTGTTTTAGGCAAACTCGATCTGAGGTCAGGAAGGGATGGCAGGGAGTTATGGGTAAGGGGGAGGATCTTGGAGCTCGGATCTTAGCTGCTGGAAACTGCCGGTTCGGATCCAATATGGATCCGAAGACCCAATAGCTCCCATAGGTTGCTGACAAATGAAGTTTACCTACTCAGATGGAACGTTATGGTGAGTACATAACTTCTTATTTTGCGATATGGGTTATTTGGAATGAAAGACTGAATGAAATTTTGTTTAATGGGAAATGTTTTTTGGCAGATATATTGAGAATAGTGATATGGTTGTGGAAGAAGGAGTGGGGGGTTAATCGTGGAAGAATAACAATGAGAATGTTATAAGACAAATGACAGTTAAAAAAAACAGAAATGCATGCATGTATATGTGTGTGTGTGTGTGTGTGTGTGTGTGTGTGTGTGTGTGTGTGTGTGTATATATATATATATAGATATATATATATATATGGGTCTACTTCACATCACCTAAATCTCATTTGACTAAATTTCATTTGACTGAGACCAAATCACCTAATTTTCAAAATACTGCAAACTCATTTGACTGAATCATATTTCACTGAATTGTAATCCATAGACATGATGTGAGTTTCCCTTCACCTGTGACTTGTTTGTGATAAAAAGAATTTCTGTAACTTACAGTGCTGTCAGAATACCGATAGTCATGTAGAAAGTAGTGTTGTAGTGTTTCTAAATGAGGGTATGTCTCTTTACATTTTATGGGAAGTATCTAAAGTAATATGGCAGTTGTACTGTGTGTTCCCAGCAGTAGTGGCAGAGTGTAGAGTACTGTAAGGCAAGTAAAAGTTATATGCCCTTTTCCTCACTGTAGTGCGATCCTTAAGTTAGTATATATAGTTAGGGGGGTCTGAGGGTATAGCCCCCCACCTAGTTTGGTTTTATATTGTCTGGTAGTCATTAGTGTTGCAAGTGTGTATGTCTAAGGTTTAAAATTTAGTCTTTTGAAATTTAGCATTCGGTGGAATGAGGTTCAGTCGACCCAGAGATGTGTATATATATATATATATATATATATATATATATATATATATATATATATATATACATTTTGTAGATATGTAAATGTAAATAATGTTTTATGTTGCGTTAATAAATTAACTCCTTCTCTTTTCGATAGTTGCCATGGGATCTTTTACTTCTAGATCGGTGGAAAACAGTGTGTATATGCATGTATAGGAGTGCATGAACTGTGTATGAAATCATGTATATGTCAGTATGAGATCAGTGAACTGGTGTGTGTGTGTTTGTGTGTGTGTGTGTGTGTGTGTGTGTGTGTCTGTGTTTATGTACTTCACAAAGCACAGTCACTTCAGCCACATCTTGCCTCAATAGCATGCTTATTCACATCTACATGCCCCTTTTGCATGGCCTTGTACAGTTTAGAGAACAGCTGTGATACCATGTATCTCTTCTATTCTTTTGCTTCCTCTTCTTCTTCACTGCTGGTGATGCTGTCTTGCAGTGCATTTTGGCTACCAAGCTCCTTCTTAGGTGACTTTGGTTCAGCCTGGTAACCTAGAGATGCCAGATGGAAAACAATTCTGGCTTTCCTTACTGCCAATTAGATGGCAACTCACATTGGCTTGGCAGGAAGTTCTAATGCATAGTCTCAAGGCATAGCTGAAAAAACAAAATAGAAACTAAGAATCAGCAGCTGGGCTGTAGACTTGGCAGGTGGTTGTGCTCACTTATAACTAGTGAAGGCACCAACTCATTCCTTTCCCCCACTTTGGCAGATATAGAAGGTTGCCCAGCCATGGCTCTCACACTGATATGTTTGTTCTGGGTTATAGGTGTCATCCATCCCTCATTTGATCCTTTGGAGATGACTGTGACCACCTTGATCCTGGAGAGAGGCTTCTCGAGTCACCCATATACAAGCTGGAGGTACCCAAGATGGAGGACTTTTTTCCAAGTGTCTCCCCAGCCCCAAAACTGTCTGATGGTTCAATGTGTGTGGTTTAAGAGAGTCTTCATGTTTCATAGCTCACAGAAACATGGGCCACTGTGAACAGGAGTGGGATGTGGTAGTACCTGTGCATAAGTTGTATATAAATGACAGAGAAGAAAGGAATGGATGTAGAGTAAAGATCTACATAGAGGATGACATCTGCTATGAGGTCAAAGAGGAGGAGAACACCACAACATGACAGGTCGAGGCAGTGAACACAGACAAAGCCTACAATAAGTACCCTCATGGATAATGTAGAGGAAGGAGAATACTGGTGGGTTGATACAGTTTACCAGCTGACAGACTCATCAGGAGAAGAGGCTGAGAGCCTGGAGGAGAGAATTAAAAGAATGGAGATGAAGGAAGATGGTTATAACTGTGAGAGATTCCAGAAGAGGGCTGATCTTAACAGCCCATGATATTGCTAAAGAGCAAGTGGGAGTTGATTGAAGTCTTGGACCATAAGGGGTTCAAATAACTGATGTGGGAATGTGCTAAAAATGACAGACTTCTGGATGTGGTATTAACCAGGTGCAGGAGGTTGATTATGTCCATGTGAAGGTACCATTATCCAGCACCTGTATGATTTAGCATGAGGGAAAAATAAGAACAGAAAGACAAAGATGATGGCGTTGGGTTTTTGGGGAGTGGATTGTAATAATCACCTGGACAGGGAGTGAAAGACAAGTTAGATGACAAATTGGGCATGTGAACAAGCTATGGAAATATGTAAGGAATGCAGTACGTAGGGTTATGGACAAGGGTTTGAGGCAGGAGGACAAGTTGATGTGGCTACAAGGAAGATGAGGCTGTCAATTAGAATAAAAGACAGGACATACAAGAGGTAAAAGAGAGAGAGGTTGGTAGTGAATTGAAGGAGACACAGAGCAAAGTGGTAAGCAGAAAGGAAACAAGTGAAGCGAAGTGAGAAAAGATAACAAGCTGTAAGGGAGTTGGCAGATGTGGTCTACAGGGAGAACAGATCCTCTTTAGTTATTTTTCCAAAAGAAGGAAGGAGGGGGCATAGTTAGCCCGGCTGAGCGAAGATGGATTGGAAATTATGGAAGACTGGGGAAAAAGTATCATATGAATATTTTGCTTTAGCCTTTCCAAAGGGGGTTGGGGTCAGTGAACATATAACTGGACAGGAAAAGATGAGAATGAGAAGGAACTGCTGAGCTGGCTTCTGTAAGGGAGGATAAGGCACAACAACAAATGAACTACTTCCTGGGTTTCTTGAGAATCTTGCTATTGTGTTGACAGATGCTGTGATAGAAGGTGTCAAAAGATTTCTGGTCACAGCAGAGGACGTGAACATAGCAGCTGTGGTACCTTTATACTGGGCAGGGGGAAGTGGTAACATGGAATATCCAGGGGACTACAGGTCTGTTATCCTAACAATAGTGGCATTCAAATCATGGAGAGAAATCTGAGGAAAAAATTGGTTTCTTTCCTAGGGAGCAGTACTCTCCAGAAGAACAAGTTAGATAAACCTGAGTGAGTTTTACAACTGAGCTACAGGGCTTCTTGACAACAGAGCATTGGTAGACATGGTCTGCTAGATTTCAGCAAGGTCTTTGACTGAATCCAGGCTGCTAGAAGAGCTGGAGAGGTTGGAGGTGGGGAGGTGGGGGTCAAGACTAAGGTACTGAATTATTAGTTGATTTAATGACCAGAAACAAATACTGGAGAAGCAAAAAACAAACCAAAATGAAAACAAAAATGAAGAAAGGTAGCAGTCTGGCGATACAAATCCACAAAATGTGAAGAGGTTTGAACGCAAAAGTAGTTTAATAAAGTAGCGTTTTCGCTGCTTGAAAAATCCGCAGCTACTTCAGAAAAACTAATGACCAGAAACAGAAGACAATGCTGCTAATAAAGAAAGTGATTAGTGGAGTAAAACAAGGTTTGGTCCTGAGTCCAGCACTCTTTGGTGTGTTCATATATATCTCTGAGATAACAATGAACAACATCAACCTGTTTGATAAAGACACAAAGTGAGATGCATTACTGGAAGATGGGAAAATATCTAAGGAAGGATATAAAAGGTCTGATTATGTGGGCTAAAGGTGGCAATTGAAGTTCAGTACAGGTAAATATATATTGCTGCACCTGGACAAGGTCAGTTCTGGTGTCAAGAATCAACTAGCAGTGAAATAAATGGTATGGAGGAAGAGCAGAAAAGGGTCTGGTAGTGTTAATCACCCCTGGGCTGAACCACCAAGGGTAGAAAGAGAGAGAGAGAGAGAGCAGTGGCAGGAGCCACCAGTATTTTTAGATATTTCCTCAGCGGTATAGACTGCAGAAGCAAATAAATGATGTTCCATCTATACTTTGCCTGTTTGTACCACTCAATGAGTGCTCTCCACAGTTCTGGAGGACATATGTCAGGCTACTGAATAGAGTCTAGAGGAAAGCCACCGAAAGAGTGCATGGGATGGAGGAGAAAGGATAAGGACAGAGACTAGAGGAAGCAATTCTCAGCAGAGACCAGAAGAGATGGGAACATGCAAGAATATGTCAGGAAGAAGGTGTAGAGGGCACCTTGAACAGGAAGGATAAGAAGGTATTAGGAGCCAAGGAAGTAGATTGTATGTGTCAGCTACTTTTTAGATGTGTGACAGAACTTATTCACAGAGAGCATTGCAGTTGATTTCCACAGTCTATCACAACTGGAGGATGAAATCCACAAAAGCGTTCAAGATGGCATTTGATAGGTGAGAAAGAGATGAGGAGGAAGATAGGAATGTAGGGAAGGGAGGCTGTTGAATGCTTTACAAGGGCATACAACATAGGCTTACCCTCTCCATCTGCCATAATGCAACTATATTATGATGTAATTAAGAACCCTCCTTCTAACGTCCTTGTTATGTTTTTTACTTCTCAATAATTACAGTTCTGCATTTTTGGAAGATCTCACGTGCAGAGATATCCATGCACTCTTGCTGATACAGACTGTGATGAAACATGGCAGTCCAGCTCCATGTGTTCCCTAAGGCCAGAAGTTAATTTTCCACTCATCATTTGTATGTTGTTTCTTTCTATCATCAGTAAAATTCTGGATTCATGCACTTCCACACCAGGTTACTAACTGTCCGTGTTGCCATTACATTATCAGACCTACCTTTGCTATTTCAAATAGCAACATGATGTTTGTAACTGATGCAAGTGACAAATGTAATTCTGCTACTTGAAGGTTAAGAAGGGAGATGGATTTGGCTGTTTCAAGACTGAAAGATGATGGTTGTCAAGAACTTTTTGTATGGGGACCACAGGTATAAGTCAGATCATCGCCAGAAGGACAAACAACTAAAGAGCAGATCAAGCCACTCAACCCTGGTATAGGTTTGGTATTCATCTACTCACTCTATTTGTTGCAGGTGCTCAGCTGGGGAAGGCCAATATCTGTGCCCATCCTAATTCCTTTGTTAAAGGTGGCTAGAGATTAGCACTTTAAAGTGGGGAGAAGGGAGAAGAAAGATTTTATTGAAAAGGAAAGAAAAAAAAACAGTGGGTAATAAATCAATCCCTGTTGTTAACAAAAATGTTAATGTTGATTATGTTTGCATGTGTTTGCTGTCCCCGGTGCATGTTGTAAGCATAGCGTTTGAACCAGGATAAGTATTTCCTGCCCAGAATGTAAGGCTCAAATTCCTTTTTAAAAGGTTCTATGAGAACAAGAACAAAGACCTCCTTAAGCCTCTTAGGATAACATTCAAGTTCATCCATTTTGATCATGGAACGCTACACCCTTCTAACCTGACATCTATGAGTGTATTAAGGTCCTTTGTTAGGGTGTCCACTTTGAGGTGGTTTCCCATAGACTACTGGGAATTATTTGGTTCTCAAATCTGTTTGTGTTGCATTTGTTGGTATGGTATTGAGTCAGGCTACATTTTTAACACCAGAAGTGTGCTACATCCAGCCTTACTTTTGACAGAGAAGACAGCTCCATCATGTTTACAACCATTACCAGACTTGGTCATCCCAAGGGTGTTGGTGTCAGTCTGGGCTTCTGAGAAATATATGTCTAAAACTAGAAGACCAAGTACTGACCTTTGTGGAACCCTGCAAGTGACTTCTATTAATATGTACCTTTATTTGTTTAGTTTAGAACCACCCCCTACACTCCCTAATGTACATATACCAACTCCATGGTCACACCACAGTGGAGAAAAGAGAACCTCAAAAAAAAAAAAAAAAACACTCCACTAGCTTTCACAATGCAACAATTTGTGATGAAACTCATTGTGACTTTACATTTTTTAAATTAAGCCCCTCAGAGGAAAAGCCATCACCAACTTGTAGATAATCTCTCTCCCACCCTCTTTATCTTCTCCACTGTATGGAATTCTAATTAAAAATGAGTGATCTGGGTTGCAGCCATGTTTTTTCCCTCTGCACAAATGGAGCTCAGTTTACAATCCATTAATTTTGCCTTTATAACATGGTGCCATCTTACATGAGAACAAGATCCCACTTAATATATTTATCTTTCTTGTGTCAGAGATAAAAGTAGACTGCAGCTGTGTCACACTTCAGAGTGTGGAATAGCCTTCATTATTCATGCTTACATGGACTGTGGACATACCTGATACCCTGTGACCTTTCTGTTGTCCTTCACACATTGCTCCCCCCCCCAAGGAAGAGAGGTCCGAAGCACTCATTCCTTCTTTTAATTCAGTAAATCCAGTGTAATTGTGTCTTCTCATTAACATCTATTACAGTTGTATTATAAAATGGAAGAGGTAGCTTATTAGCCATAAGGGTTTATAGACAGTATAACAATACATGTCACCATGCTTTCACATAGCTTGTTAATGGGTGTCTTTCATTGAAACAGGAATGGGATGTGACATTCTGTCTATTTTGTTTTGCCAAAAGCTTTGTGTAGTGTGAAAGCTTTCAGATGGTGCAGTGGTAGCATTGTCACCTCACAGCAAGAGGTTCTCCGGTTCAATTCTTGGCTGGAGTGCCTTCTGTGTGGAGTCTGAAAGAACTCCCTGCATTCGTGTGGGTTTTCTCTGGCTACTCCAGTTTCCTCCCACATTACAAAGACATGCATCTGGACCGTTTCTCCCTGGGCCTCCGCTGAAAATTGGCTTAGTTCAAGTCGGATATCCAATGTTAAATAAATAAAAATAAAAATGTGCTTGTGTGTGTGAATGCATGTATGCACATGTGTGCTTGTGTGTATTAGAATGAGATATTTGAATTGTGGAGATA
Source organism: Protopterus annectens (assembly GCF_019279795.1). Classification (NCBI taxonomy): domain Eukaryota; kingdom Metazoa; phylum Chordata; order Ceratodontiformes; family Protopteridae; genus Protopterus; species Protopterus annectens. Next base: position 137,600,511 of record NC_056745.1, read on the forward strand.
AGAAAGGATCTAATTACTTCCATTTTGTGCAATCTCAGAATTAATGTACTTATAGATATTGGGATACAGGAGGTGCAAGGGGGGTTTTGATGGATTTGGTGCTTGTGTAATTGATTTACAGTGAGATCACTAAACAATGTGGTAAGGAGGTTTCTACTTAGCTACTTATTGTGAAATCTTGGGAGTTAGTATATCTAGAGATGTTGGGGCAAGAGACAAATTTCTTTGCCCTCCTGCAAAAATTGCTAATTTTGATGTTTTTTTCGATGAATAGAGCATTTATTGTAAATTATTAATTGGAATGAGTTACAACCAGTCTCAATAGAGAATAAACATAATGTCTACAGACATTGCTTTGTGGGCTGCCAGTGTGGCTTTGTGGTATACTCTATATTAATGTGTTCAGATGGTGAAGTAGGGAAACAAAAGAGTCTCAGCATATGTTTTAAGAGTCACTGAGTAGCTGCCTTTTGCCTAATAGTTTGCTTAGGGTTTCTACCCCATCTGACCAGCTTACATCACCTCTTACATATAGAATTAAGTTCAGAAATGAGGAAGTTAGTTCTGGAAAGTACATGACAGTTACTAAAGTGCATCAGTAAGCAGTCCTTAACAGGATCAGAGAAGGTGATTTTGTTTAGTGCCTGCATACTTCTAAATTTTCATGCTTTTCAAATGTAATGGGATCCTATCTCGCCTACATTCATAACTGATGGGTTCGGAGCTGATCCGTCAGCTCCGACTCGGCCACTATATACTAGAACGAAGTCTCTCATTGGCTGGGCTTCCCCTTATCCCAGAATGCACCACGCCTGCTTCCCCAGATCTCGTTTGCCGCTTTTCAAGCTGGACGTGGTCTCGACTTGGCTGGAGCTAAGTGTATTTTCTTGACCTTTTTGGTCTTTTTGGCTAGGGTTTCTGTCAGCTTTTAAACAAACAGCTGTTTTAACAGCTTTGTGAGCGTTTGTGGTCAGTTTTTGTGAAAGTTAGAATTTTATATTTTTTTCGAGCTTCTAGTGTACTGGGCAAGGCCCGTTTAAGTTAGAGGGCCTTTGCCCTTATTGTGTGCTTATTTTTCTTGTTGTGTGACTGAAATAGTTTCTTGTTTTACCTGTTGTATCGGGCTAAGCCCATTTAAGTTAGAGGGCTTTAGCCCATATATTAGTTTACTTCTGTGTATTCTAGCTATCTGTTACCTGTGTCTACTGTGTTCAGCATATCTAAGGAGCAGAAATCAGGATTTAAAAAATGTGCTAAATGTAATTATAAAATGTCTATTACAGACAGCCATGCTGTCTCATGATACTGTTTAGGGCCTAAACATCTACAGGATACTTGCAGTGTTTGTCACGCTTTTTCTTCCAGTGTCCTACAGGAAAGAAAAAACAAGCTGATACTTACAGGTCTTATTAAGCCTTCATTTGAGGAAGCTTTGGCTTCATCTCCTGCTTCTAAAAAGAAGAGATCGTCAGCTCCGACCAGTCCGTCGGGCCCGACACCCAAGAAGCATAGATCGTCGGCTCCGACCAGTCCGTCGGACCCGGCATCTAAGAAACATGGATCGACTTCTTCCTCAGCTCCAATGGCTTCGGAGCCGATGGCTGAAGGGTCTGCCTCGGTGCTTCTTTCCTCGGCTCCATTGGTGTCGGAGCCGCAGGTTAGTGCATCGAGAGGCCAATCACCTACTTCGGCTCCTTTGGTCTTGGAGCCGTTGGAGGTGTGCAGCTCAGACTCTTCCCCCTACGCCCCGGAGCCGCCTTCGCCGCCGACACCCTTACAAACGGTTCCGGTCTCGGGTCCGATAGTGTTGGAACCCTTTCGGAGCCGATCCCCTGTTTTATCGGAGCCGAGGCAGAAGTCTTCTCGACCCCAGTCTATTTCCTCCAAATCCTCTAGGTTGTCGGATTCGGATTTGGATAGGGTTATCCAGAGGCTGTTCCAGTCCCCAGTTTTTACTAAAATGATCTCGGCTCCAGCCCACTTGGCTTCGGAGCCGATTCCCCATTCCGTGCATTTGATTCCTCCTCCGAACCCCTTGGAACCGTTGGAGTCGGTGCTGGTAGAACGCATTGGAATCGTCCAGTCGGAGCAGGGACCCCCTCGGAGTTTCTCTGCTCCGACCTTCATTCCTACCCTGTCCTCAGTGTCAGGGTTTGGTACCGGGTCTTCCTCGGCGGGGGCCGAGGGTAACACTGTGGAGCTCGCCTCTTCGATGCCCAGCCTTCCCCTCGGAGCATCGGCCGCAGGTATTCCCGGTACCGCCGTGGTCTCTCAGCAAGTGCCCTCTGCAGAGTCTGGAGGTCCTGCTTTTGAGGCCATGAGGAGTGCGCTGGCCATGACCTTGCCGGTTCAGCAGGTTTCTACCTCACCATCCCAAGTTTTGGGTACTGGTGCCTCTGGAGACATTCTTTCCCACGACAGTGGGGCCCCGGGGCCTGAGGATACCCCCTTAGAGGGTTCCCTTCTTCCGGGAGGTCCTTCTGAATCTGCTTCGGATGAACCCCCAAGGAAGAAACTGTGCAAGAGGAAGCACGTTGATTCCCAAGATAAGTCCGTCACTTTAGATACTGACCTCGATGATGCGGAGGGGTCCCCAAAATCGTCCTCGGATGACATCTCCTTCTCGGATATCCTTGAGATCTTGAGACAGAGAGGCGATTGGCAATCCAAAGACCCTACCGCTGAGGAGTCAGTCTTCCTCAAGGCCTTCGGGGCCCAGCCCTCCTCCTCCTGGGTGTCTCCACCCTTCGATGAGTTATTAGATCTAATCTCTCGGAGGGTGTGGGAACATCCTGATACAGTGGAACCGGTGCCTGCCAGACCTAATAAGTTTCTTTCAGCCCCTCCCCAGAAGGAATTCCTCACTAAGGGTGTTGCAGTTGATGCTATGGTGGTGGCATCTGCCACTCAGCAGGACATGGCAGAGGCTTCAACGTCTATTCATCCTCCTAATAAGGATTCTAGGAGCATGGATAGGTACGGGAAGCGTACCCTTTCTTCAGCGACCTTTACCCTGCGGTCGCTGAACTATCTCTGTCATTTTACAAGGCTCCAAAGGGACCTCCTCAAGTAGTTAGGAGAGTCTCTTGCGGGTAATCTTCCTGAGGCGTTAGCCCAGACCGTAGGCGCCCAGATGACTACCCTATCTTCTATTGTCAACTCGTCCATGAGGCTCATTTCCTATGCAGCCGAAGGGGCGAGTAGAGCAGCGGGCACAGGAGTGGCTCTTAGGAGACAAGCCTGGTTACGCTTATGTCCACTCGCGGAGGCCTTTAAGTCTTCCTTCGCCGACGCCCCCTTTGATGGGTCTTCTTTGTTTGGACCCAAGGTGAAGGACACACTTACTCGGTGCGAGCAGGAGGGCAAGACCTTGACTGCCGTTGGGGCCCATTTTTCCGCTCCCTCTAGACCTTAACCCAAGGCCCAGAGAGGAGGGAAAATGTGGTTCAGAAAATCCCAAAAGTTCTTCTCTACTCCACCGAGTGATCCCCCCTCCAGAGGCAGGGGGGGGATTCAGGAAGACGCCGCCCTAGAGGTGGCAGAGGCCCCCGTAACTCTGGAGACCGCAATTCCTTTCATGGTTCCTCCTACCCTCAACATCCCTAGGATGTGGCCCGACTGTGCTTCTCCGGAGCCAGTCGGGGGTCGTTTTGCGAAACACCCACAGGCTTGGGAATCTATAACCAAGGATCAATGGGTGCTTCGCATTGTAACCAGAGGCTACCTCATCCCCTTTTTCAAGCCCCCTCCTCCTACAAGGAGAATCCCAGATGTGCCACCCAGTCAACGGGATCTAGCAGCCATAGAAGTTTCAAAGCTGCTAAGCAAAGGGGTCATCCAGCCCGTCCCCACTGACCAGATCGGATCAGGAACTTACTCAAGATTATTTTTGGTGCCAAAAAAGACAGGGGACGTAAGGCCCATTTTGGACCTAAGCTCATTAAACCTTTTTGTGAAGAAGTCCAAGTTCCGGATGGTCACCCTTCAGTCCATTCTCCCGTTATTGGAGAAGGATGTCTGGATGTGCTCCATAGACCTCAAGGACGCTTACTATCACATTTTGATACGTCAAGAGTCCAGGAGTCATTTACGCTTCCGCCTAGGAACCAGTCATTTCCAGTTTCATGCACTGCCCTTTGGTCTCACCACAGCCCCCAGGGTGTTTACCAAGTGTCTGGCAGTGGTGACAGCTCACCTGAGAAGTCTAGGATTCCAAGTGTTTCCCTATCTCGACGACTGGCTCCTCACTGCCACCTCCGAGCATCTACTGATTCGAGCGCTGATGGCCACAGTAACTTTGGGTCTCTCGCTGGGAATCACTTTCAATTGGGAAAAATCTGTGCTGCGGCCATCTCAGCGTATCACATTTATAGGCGCAGAGTTAGACACAAAAAGGATGCGGGCATTTTTGCCATCAGAAAGAATTCAGGTTCTACAATCACAAATTCTAAATTTGTTACCCAAATCTCGAGTTCCTGCCAGACAGATTCTTCAGTTATTGGACACAATGGCTGCAACTATCCTCTTAGTACCGTTAGCCAGGCTGCACATGCGGGTGCTGCAATGGCTATTATCGGTTCAATGGTCGTACCAAGAACTTCCCCTAAACCACCTGGTTCTGATTACGGACAGTTGTTGTCGGGACCTTCGTTGGTGGCTGCGTCGGTCCAACCTGGACTGGGGGCGTCCTTTCGCCCTTCAGCCCCCTGTTGCCACAGTGACCACGGATGCCTCCCAGATAGGGTGGGGGGGTCATTATCTGGACAGGTCTGTCCAAGGCACCTGGCAGGATTGCGAAGCGCACCTTCACATCAATATCCTGGAAATGAGAGCAGTGCTTCTGGTTTTGCAAGCACTTCATCAGACTCTCCCCCAAGGTACTATTGCGATTCTGTCCGACAACATGTCGGTAGTTTGGCACATAAACAAGCAGGGCGGAACCAGGTCCTACCCCCTTTGCAGGGAGGCCATGAGAGTATGGCGCTGGGCCATAGCTACTCGACGTTTCTTAGTAGCCACGCACATTCTGGGGAAAGCCAATGTGATTGCAGACAGGCTCAGCAGGACTCTCCTGTTGCCCCACGAGTAGTCCCTCAACAACAGAGTGGCTGCGCAGATCTTTGCCAAATGGGGTCTCCCTTGTTGCGACTTGTTCGCCAGCCCCAACAATGCGAAGTGCAGAGAGTTCTTCACTCTGACTCCCTTCCAGGGCAGTCTCCCAGGGACGCTCTAGCCCACAATTGGCCCCCCGGTCTCCTTTATGCCTTCCCCCCAATCCCCCTTCTTCCGAGGGTGATTCAGAAGGCTCTTCATGTAGGGAGCCACATGATTTTGGTCGCCCCACATTGGCCCCGCCAGGTTTGGTTCCCATTCCTTCAGAAGTATGCGGTACAGGGTCCTTGGATTCTGAACCCAGTGCCGGACCTGTTGTCTCATCAGTCGGGACTCTCTCATCCGTCCCTTCGGTCGTTGCGACTGGCTGCTTGGTTACTCCACTTCCATCCTTACTCAGAGATAACTCTCTTTCTCCAGAAGTGATGTACATTTTGTCCTCTTCCCACAAGCCGTCCACCGTTAAGCTGTATTCCAGCAAATGGAAAAGGTTTACCTTTTGGGCCCAGCAGCGAGGCATTGATCCTCTTACAGCCCCAGTTCCGCAGGTCTTGGAATTTCTAGCTTCATTGTTTCATTCAGGCTCTTCTGTCTCCACAATTAAAGTTCAACTGGCGGCTATATCTAATTTTCATGTTTTCATAGAGCCTTCCTTAATGGCTAATAGACTTTGCAAGTCCTTTCTTAAGGGAGCCTGGCTCCTCAGGCCTCCTATGGCTCATCCTGTGCCCCCTTGGGACTTAAATTTGGTTCTGGCCTCCTTAACTGCCCGTCCCTTTGAGCTGGCAGCCACTTGTGATATAAAATTTCTGTCGTGGAAAACCGCCTTTCTAGTGGCAATAACTTCTGCTAAGCGGGTTTCAGAGCTTCAGGCTCTCTGTTCTACTCCTCCTTATTTGATTTTTCATAAAGACAGAGTTTCCCTCAGATTGAATCCATCCTTTTTGCCTAAGGTAGCATCCCCTTTGTGCATTCAGCAATCATTGGAGCTCCCCGTTTTCTTTCCAAATTTTTCTAATAGAGTGGAATATACCTTCCACCAGTTGGATGTTCACAGGCAACTGCGTTTTTACTTAGATAGGACCAGTCAGACACGAAAATCTAACCAACTGTTTGTGTCCTTTGCGGAGAATAGGTTAGGTCTACCAGTTGCCAAAACCACCATAGCCAAATGGATTAAGGATTGCATCTCTTTCATTTATTCCCGGTCAGGCAGAGAGTTACCTTTCCCACTTAAAGCTCATTCTACCAGGGCTATGGCCACCTCTGTAGCTTTTCACTCCAAAGTTTCAATAGATGATATTTGTGCGGCTGCTACTTGGTCTTCTCCGCACACCTTCATTTCTCATTACAAGGTTGATGTGGCTTCCTGAGGCAGAGCTTCATTTGGTTCTGCAGTTCTCAGGAGTGTGTTCCAATGAGCCACCTGGGATTTAGGTGCTAGGGACGCTGTCCCATCAGTTATGAATGTAGGCAAGATAGGATCCCATTACATCTTTTAGTTATGTACTTACCATAACTTTGGATGTATGGGATCCATCTCGCCTACATTCATGCATACCCACCCTCCTTCCCCCTACCTTTTGGATTTGGAGGAAATATTGCTCTTGCTGAGCTCTCCTCTGGAAGGGCTCTAGTTGGTTACAGTTAATGGGTATGTGTTTTCTGTACCTGTATGAATGTATGAAAGCGAACAAACAAGATCTGGGGAAGCAGGCGTGGTGCATTCTGGGATAAGGGGAAGCCCAGCTAATGAGAGACTTCGTTCTAGTATATAGTGGCCGAGACGGAGCCGACGGATTGGCTCCGAACCCATCAGTTATGAATGTAGGCGAGATGGATCCCATACATCCGAAGTTATGGTAAGTACATAACTAAAAGTTTAGAGGTTAGTTGAGGTACATGTTTCAAACACAAAATGTGTAGACTTCAAAGAACGTTTGTCCTCTTTCATAGCAGGCATTAAGGAGTATAATTAGTCTCAAGCCTGTGTAAAAATTGCAGATTGGGTAGCTGGAGTCCAGCCTTCACATTTGGCTCTGAGAGATTACTCAAGCTAATCAGTAAAATACTGATCTGATATTGTTAATCCTCGTTCATTCCTTACGTATGGGAGGTCAGAACCGAGCCGGCCATCTTTCAAGCTCGCGTCAGCTACAAACTCTTGAGCTATACTCTTACCCAGAATTCCCCTCTCCCTATTGCCTCAGATTTCGTTTGCCGCATAGCCATTCGGTCGTGTCAAGCTGCTTCTCTTGAGCTAAGTATAGATATTTGTTGTCAGACTAGTCTACTATAACCTTTTCTGTCAGAAAAGTTTCTAATTTTTTGTCCCTTACCTTATCGCATTTAGCGACTATATTTTCTTGAGTTTTTCCTTCTCTTTACTCTGCACTTTTTACCGCAAGGTATTTTCTCCCTAATCATTGTTGGTAAACCCTACTTTTCTTCATTATCTTCGGGTATTCTTTCGTACCATTGCTGGTACCCTTTCTTCTTTCTTCTTTTCTATCATGGCAGATAAAAAAAGGTAGTCCAGGATTTAAAAGGTGTTCAGATTGTGGACGCAAATTACCTACACCAGATGCACAGTCTCTGTGTGTTTATTGCTTGGGTGTATCTCACTTATCTGTTGACCCGCCCTATGGTATTTGTAAGAACTTTTCCAACAGAACTTTGATTGAGAGGAAAAATAAATTGTTACTGAAGGGACTTCTTAAATCTCCCTTTTCAGAGGGTATTTCTGGGTCGGATGCTTCAACCCCTCCTAGAGCCCATAAGAAAAAATCGGATGATCCTACAAAGGCCAAGTCTTTGCCTTCGTCCCCGGCTGGGGACTGCCGCCAACCAAGACCTAAGAAGGCTAAGACTTCTGCTTCAGAGCTCACTCTGTTGGCCCCAGCACTTTCAGTGCCTAGACCTTCGGCACCATTAGTGATTTCGTCTCCGTCTACTGTAGCCTTTACTGTGTCGGTACCGAGGGGCTCCTCGGTTCAGACTACTACTACTACATCGGCATCGACTGTTCAATTGGGGTAGACCTTAACCACATCGGCTTCGACATCTAACCCGGAACCGATGGCTCAGTTATTGACACCAGCTTCGGTACTGGCAACCACTTTGGCACTGATCCTTTTGTCAGTGCAGACCGTGACCTCGGCACCAATGATTTCCTTGGTGCAGACACCTGTAGTCCAGTCTCTCTCGGCACCGTTGTTCTCAGTGCGGACTGGTGAGGTGGGCACCGAGCTTGTCTCTTCTGTGGACAGACCTGTTTCTCCCTCAGCTGTGACCGTGAGGTCCACTAGAAGCCTTTCTGAACATGACCAGTTGCGTCTTGTGGATCAGGTGCTTCTGGCAAGAAGTATCCCGACCTATCCTTCCTTGGGAGGTGATCACCCATCACCAAAGACCCCTTCTTATTCTCCTCCTTCATTTCCTTTGAAGCCACTGGATATAGCACAGTCTTCCCCCTCTATGGTTCCCTTTATGGACCTCACTAAGGAACCGCAGTTGCCTTCGTGGCAGGAGAGCTTTGCTACGACCCAGGATGATAGTTGTGACATGCGTAATTTGGTGTTTCACAGCCATCTGGGGAATCCGGGTCGGCAGGCTGAGCCATTTAGGGAAGGGTGACCCCTGTCCTGGACACTCACCCCTCTTCAGGCAGACCAGCCTTCCAACTGATGGAGAAGGCTCTGGCTTCTGCTGGCAATACTGTGCTGTCTATCTCCCTGCCCTCCTCTGGACCGCTATGTTCACAAGTCACACCTAGTGGACACCAGGCGCAAGGGCCTCAGGACGTATTCCCACAGAAAACCCCCTTTCCATTGTCTTCCCCAACTTCCCCCTCTGAGGAAGTTCACCGGAAAAGTTTGTGCAAGAGGAAGCACATGGACTCCACAGAGGAGTCCCTCACCGAAGACACAGACTTTGATGATGGGGAAGGATCCCCTCGGTCACCCTCTGAGGTATCCTTTGGTGATATCCTTGAAATCCTTACACAGAGCGGTGACTGGCAGCCCTCTAATCTGACCTCTGAGGAGTCTGTGTTCCTGGAGGCTTTTTGCGCCTGGCGCCCTACCTCCTGGGTTACTCCACCTGCCGATGAACTGGTCCGGCTCATTATGCAGCGTGCGTGGAAGGCTCCTAACACCACTGAGGCTATTCCCTGGAGGCCAGATAAGATTTTGTCCCCTCCTGCTACGGATCCCCATTGGTCCAAAGTTTTTCCTGTGGATGCTTTGGTGGTGGAAGCCGCAACCAAAAAGGATCTGGCAGAAGAAGAAAGGCAGACTGTCCATCCGCCCAACAAAGAGTCCCAGGCCCTGGACAGGATAGGGAAGTGCACCTTTGCATCAGCAACCTTTGCTATCAGGTTCCTGAATTATATGGCACACTTTACCAGGCTTCAAAGGGATGTAATTTCAGATCTATTTGAAACCTTGGCTGGTGTCGTGTCTGATGAGGTTTGTGGCAAAGTGGCCTCTCAGCTGGCCACCATTGAGTCAATATCTAACTCATCCATGTGACTGATATCTCACGCATCAGAAGGAGCAGCTAGAGTGGCGGGTTCAGCTGTGGTCTTGAGACAACAAGCCTGGATGCGCTTGTGCAATTTCGTGGAACCCTTTATGGCTTCCTTTCTTAACACTCCCATTGAAGCCTCTTCGTTGTTTGGACCCAAAGTTAAAAGCACACTGGCCAAATGTTAACAGTACGGTAAGACCCTTTCTGCTGTAGGTGTCTATTATTCTTCCCCTCAACGTGCTTTCTCACAAAACCAAAAGAGTGGGAAGGTATGGTTCAAGAAGTCTCAGGGTCCTTTCCGTGACACACAGGCCGAGTTCTCCCCTAGAGGCAGAGGGGGAAACTCACAGGGAAAAGGGGGTCCACGTAACCAGGTTTCCAGAGATTCCTTTCCTGGCCAATCCGACCAGCGCTCCTGAAGAGTGGCCTAACTCCTTTCCTCTGGAGGTGGTTGGGGGTTGTTTCTCCTTGTACCCTTCTGCCTGGCTAACCATCACCACTGATTCTTGGGTACAAAGAATTATAACCAGAGGTTATCATATCCTCTTTGATCTTTGTCCTGTCCCTTCAAAAAACCTACCTGACATTCCACCCAGTCAAAGGGAAGAAGCAGCACTAGAGATAGAAAAGCTGCTAAGAAAAAGAGTCATCCAAATAGTCCCTCCAGACCAGATAAGATCCGGATTCTACTCAAGACTATTTTTGGTGCCAAAGAAAACCGGGGACTGGAGACCAGTTTTGGGTCTCAGTGTATTGAACAAGTTTGTAAGAGTACAAAAATTCCGGATGGTCACAATGCATTCTATCCTCCCGCTTTTGGAAAAAGACGATTGGATGTGCTCGATAGATCTTCAAGATGCGTACTACCACATAAAAGTGAACAGGCCATCAAGAAGATTTCTGAGCTTCTGTGCAGGAGCCAGTCACTACCAGTTCAGAGTACTGCCCTTCGAACTCTCTACAGCCCCCAGAGTGTTCACAAAGTGCATGGCAGTCGTCACAGTTCACTTGCGACTACAAGGATTCCAGGTGTTTCCATACCTAGACTGGCTCATCTCTGCCCCCACCAGACATCTGTTGGAAGAAGCCCTGGCATACTCTCTCCTCGTTTCAAAAAGGCTAGGCATAACTATAAACTGGCAAAAATCCAATCTCACCCCATCTCAGTCCACAGAATTCATAGGGGTCATATTGGATACAAAGAATTGCAGAGCATCCATTCCAGAGCACAGAATTCTAAGGATAAAGCAACAACTGATCGCAATACTTTCAAGGGAGAAATCCACAGCTCATTCTGTCCTGCAGCTGTTGGATTCCATGGCAGCCTCCATCACCATTGTCCCCCTGGCCAGGTTCCATATGAGCCTTCTACAATGGCTACTGCTCACCCAATGGTATCCTTTTCAGCATCCTCTTTCAGCCAAGATTCGAGTAACTTACAAGTGCAAACAGGATTTAAATTGGTGGATGACCCACAACCCGTCACAATGGTCTCGCCCCTTCTCCCCCGAGCAGTCCAAGGGTACAGTGACCACGGACGCCTCCCTGATTGGGTGGGGGGGCTATGTCAGGGTCAGACAGTCCAAAGCACTTGGTCTGAATTGGAGGCCCAACTGCATATAAATGTTCTAGAGCTGAGGGCGGTGCTTCTGGCGTTGCAAGCATTCCATCCCCTGCTGCTGTCTGGGACTATTGCGATACAATCAGACAACATGGCTGTGGTCTGGTACATCAACAAACAGGGCGGAACCAAATCTTACCCCCTTTGTCGAGAGACCATGAAGATATGGCAATGGGCGATGACTACCAACTGTTTTCTTCTAGCAACGCACATTCCCGGGAGTTCCAACGTGATAGCAGACAGACCCAACAGGTGCATTCTACAACCTCACGAGTGGTCCCTGAATCCCTTGATAGCGGCGGAGATCTTCCACCACTGGGGCCGTCCTTGCTGCGACCTCTTTGCATTCCCGATCAACTACAAATGCAGCAAGTACTTCTGCCTGATTCCCCCTCCGGGACATTCACCCTGGGATGCTCTAGTCCACGAGTGGCACTCGGGTCTTCTTTATGCTTTTCCTCCTCTTCCCCTCATGCCCCAGTTTTTGAAGAAAGCCTGTCGGTTGAAGAGCAAGGTCATCCTCATAGCACCATATTGGCCTTTTCAGATTTGGTTCCCCTTCCTTTGGCCTCACCTGCTAGATCAACCATGGATCCTCCATCCAACCCCGGGGTTGATCTCCCATCTGCAGAATCTGATTCATCCCAAATTGGACAGTCGGAAGCTCACAGCTTGGCTCCTCAAATTCCCTTGATTGCCAGGCAGAATTATCTTTCTTTACCAGTACGGGACATTCTTATTACATCTCATAAGTCTTCCACTAGAATTACTTATCTAAGCAAGTGGAAAAGATTTACCTGTTGGCTGTAATATAAGCAAGTAGACCCTTTTTCAGCACCAGTGTAGATAGTACTAGAGTATTTAGCCGATCTATTCCAATCGGGTCTATCAGCCTCTACTATTAGAGTTCATTTGGCTGCAATATCTAATTTCCATGAGGGTGTCCAAGACTCCCCTCTTATGTCACACAAATTATGCAAGACCTTCATAAAAGGTGTGAATCCTCTGAAGCCCCCTTTTAGAGAACCTATCCAACCATGGGACCTGTCATTAGTTCTACAAGCTCTGACACTGCCACCTTTTGAACCAGCTTCTTCATGCGACCTGAAATATTTGTCATGGAAAATTTTGTTTTTGGTCGCCATTACTTCTGCCAGACGTATCTCTGAGCTTCAAGCCTTATGCATAAAGAGTCCATACTTGATTTGTCATAGAGATAGAGTGTCTTTGAGAACTAATCCTTCCTTTCTGCCAAAAGTGATCTCTGAAATGTCCATTAATCAAACCATTGAATTGCCAGTTTCCTTCCCCAATCATTCAAATAGAGGAGAGTATTGCCTACATACCCTAGATATTCACAGGCAAGTTCGATTCTTCTTGAATAGGACTAAGGCCTCTCGTAAATCAAACCAGTTATTTTTGGCCTATTCCGGGCCTAGATTAGGATGTGCTGTTGCTAAGGTCACATTGGCTAGATGGTTGAAAGACCTTGTGACCTTCATTCATACACAACGTAATATTCATTTGCCGACTACCATCAAGGCTCATTCGACAAGGTTGGTGACAACTTCTGCTGCCTTCCATGCCAGAGCTTCTTTACATGACATCTGTGCAGCTGCAACCTGGGCTACGCCTCATACCTTCATCAATCATTACAAATTGGATTTAGCCTCCGGGGAAAAGCATCTTTTGGTTCTATGGTGCTCAGGAATGTCCTTCCATGAGACCCTCCCAGGAATAGAGGTAGCCGGGGACTCTGTCCCATACGTAAGGAATGAACGAGGATTAACAATGTCAGATAAAGAAGTTATGTCTTACCATAACGTTCCATCTGTATTGTTGATCCTCGTTCAGTCATTATGACCCTCCCTCCTTCCCCCTCCTGTGGCTTCTAGTGGATCTCACCATCCGGTTCTTTTAGGTCATTTGTCCAGAGGTAGCCTCTACCTTCTTTTGACTTGCAAACTCAATCTGAGATAACAAGGAGAGGGGAATTCTGGGTAAGAGTTTAGTTCGAGAATTTGTAGCTGACGTGAGCTTGGAAGATGGCCAGCTCGGTTCTGAGGTCAGAACCAATACCCATACGTAATGACTGAACGAGGATCAACAATACAGATGGAACATTATGGTAAGACAAAACTTCTTTTTATTCCTTAAGGAAAGTTCAGGATTATTCTGTTAAAAGATTTAAAGAATTCATTTGAAATTGATGAAAATTAGTTGTTTCAAACATAATTAGCATTGTGAAGTTATTCCTTTTAACAATATAAGCTGGAGCACACAGGTTGAATTTAACTTTTTTCCACTTATGAATATTGGCTCTAGATAATTGTCATTGTTGGTGGCACCCCTACCTAATGTGCAAAAGTGAGAAAAAGGGGTTCTGGATCAATGGATGGATCCAAGTATAGCTTAATTTTTCTTAGGTTTGGTTGAAAATTGTTTACATAACTGTATAACTATTGGATTTGTATTTAACATTTAAATACTTGAGATCACTGACTGAAATGTCAGAGAAGCATTAAGTATATTATTCACTGCACTATCAGGGAAAGAAATCTTGATTTATAAACTTTTAACTTGTAATTTGGCAGTTTTTCCATCCCTTGAAACTTTCTGGTTTAAAAGGCCACATTTGCGTAGGTTTGCACTTGTTTAAGCTCCACACAGTGGCGCCGAGCCAAGGTAAACTATTACTGGTGCCAGAAAGTCTGCTCTTCAGATTTTCCCTTTGATCGTGCTAGCTCTTTCTCTCTCTCTTGCACTTCAAATAGCTTAATTGCTTTGCACTTCAACAGGTTTTTGTAGCAATTATTGTAGCACACCTAAGTGCCATCAGCATTAGTCATTCTTCACGAAAATAGCTCCAGTACTTAGTAGTTACGACCACCCCTCCTGGCATGATTAAAGGGCAGTTACCTGTGCTTTCTCCTGTTAACCTGGTGCAGTTGAACATTCTGACACACTGTAGCAACTGCCTCATGTACACAGACAACCCTCTCCTCTTACCTCCCAACACTCAGACTTGTGAGAGATGCACTTATATCACCAAATTTGAAGCTATGCACTCTCCAGCCAAGACCGGGCTAGCTGGTTAAGAGGAGAAGGTCAACACCTGCACCACACCACATGGAACACATAGCCCTCCAGAACGCCCAACATCACAGCTCTCACATAAAAACACATATCACACACCCACCTTCGCAGAGTCTCTCAGTAGAAATTTACCCAAATAGCAGAGACCTCCAAGACAGAAATGCACAGACCACCACAACACAGCACAAACCACAGGACACATAGCTCACCTCCACAGTGTGTCCCTCAACCTAAGCCCCTAAGGCTAAACACCTTGCCTAATACACTAATCACCGGTGACTCAATAGTGAGGCACAGAGATGTCCCACTCACTAGGTTGAATAAGGAGAAGGTAACAGCCACTGTCTATCAGGTTCCCGAATCTGACACATAACACATGCACTCAGGTCACTCCACAACAATAGCTATCGATAACCTCAATAACTCTCCTTCAGCTATGCTCCCACGAGCATTTTCTTTGCTCTCCTTTCTCTATTAGCTGCTTATTTCTTATGGTTCAACATTGTAAGTATTGTATATAGCTTTCCATTACTAATTTTTTTCTGAAACTGCATGTATAGTGTATCCTCATTTTTCTTAATTGTATGTATATAAAACATCTTCTCACCTAATATCTGAGTGTGCACACTAAAGAAAATGTATAAACAATTAGTCCACACTCAATGCTTGTCTGCTTATTATGCATATTTTCAAGGGACTTACTTGTAACTGTTTCCATATTATGTAAGACTGACATCCGTATATTTCTGTACCTTATCTGTATTATGTATCTTGGAGCTTTTCTCCCCGGGCCTCCACTGAAAATGGGTCACTCTGACCCAGTGGACTTCCCCAGTAATCAAACTGGAAATAAATAAAATATGACTCTGTCATTGTCCATGTGGGTGTGAATGACCTGAGACGCACCTCCCTGGACTACATGAAGAGAGACATGGTGGAACTCTCGGATTATGTGGCCCAGGCAGGTATGACCCTAGCCCTGAGCAGTATCCTACTATCACCCAGAATGATACCGCAGTACAAACAAAAAATGATTAACTTCAACAAATGGCTAAGTTTCTGGTGTCATTCTAACGGGATCCAGTATCTGTTTGCTTTGGATGACATCATTGACAGACCTCGATGCTTTGCCAGAGATGGCCTGCATCTGTTACCCCTAAGTTCCTGGGTACTGGCTAAGGCGCTTGTCACCCCTTTAGTGCCTTTTTAGGTGGTGTTCCAAAGAACAAATTACCACTGTAACAGCTATAAATAAATGCAATCTGAGAGTCATGCTGCTCAATGCTAGAAGTATAAATCTCAAGATGCACGCACTCGAAGCACTCCTCGAAATGGAGAACATTAACATTTGTGCCGTAATGGATTCCTGGTTTAAAGTGGCAGAAAGTATCCCTGCCCTACCAGCCTATAACTCATTCCACACCTTTCGGCCGTGAAACATGGACCATAGCTCCAAAGGCAGTAGTGTCTCCATATTCATAAAGGATATATACACCTCCAGACTAGTAGTCCAGCATAACACATCTGAGATACTTCAGGTACAACTAACATTGGGTAAGATGGCGATCCCGGTCATAGCCTGCTATAGGTCCCCAACCATGTCCCTAGACTCTCACTCCATGTTCCTAAGCACCCTGGAATCTATCAAGGTCCAACCCAAGACTCTCATACTAGGAAACTTCAACTACCCCTCCATGAACTGGGAAAACTACTCAAGCACCAATACACTGGCTCAATGCTTCCTGGAATTCATCAATTCCAATGCCCTGGACCAGCTCATTCTGACCCCCACTAGAGGAAGCAACATCCTTGACCTGGTTATTACTAACATGGGCAACCATTGCTCTACACCAACCCGGTCAGATCTGACCATAAACTATTCACCATGGAAATCCATATCTCACCCACACCCCCCGCAGAGGTAAAAACCTTAAAAGCTTCTCCAAAGCTGACTTTGGGCTCTTAAAAACAAAGGTGGCTAACTTCATGGCACCCATGCCAATGGAAAATAGCTGCACGACTGCCGAGTCATACACCAATGCACTGTACGAACATGTACATAAATGCATGGAACTAGCCATACCCAACAGAACCAAGCTCCAAAAAAAGGAAGCCAATCTGGTGGTCCCCTGCCATTAATAAACTCTACAATAGAAGGAAGAAAGTGTTGCAGAAAAAGGTGAAGTCCCAAGACTGGAAAAACTCCCTTATTAGCCTCAACAAAAAGTTGAGATCCTTCATCAAATCCTCCAAAGCCAGCTATGAAGGCAGAATTGCAGCAGATACTAAAAACAATCACAAAGCCTTCTATAGCTATATCAGGAACCTCCACGGCAAAACCCAGATTTGCTCTGAGTTACTGCACAATGGTACCTCCTATACTGAGCCAAGAGATATTGCCAACATACTGGCTAAGAGATTCAGTGTCAGCGTTACCCCCCCCCCCAAAGGACCAATCACAATACCGGAAGAATGCCAGGCACCCAGTATTACTGCAGCACAGGTTAAAGCTGCATTGTCCAAGGCCAAGAATACAGCTTCCATGGGACCCGATAATACCCTGGCTGTGTTCTAGATGAGCTAGAATGCAAACTGGCACCACATCTGTGTGCCCTGTTCAGTCACAGCCTCACCTCAGGCATTGTCCCTACTGAATGGCGCAGATCTAAATCAGCACTGACTGCCCCTATCCAACAGGGACATAGCTGAAACCCTTAGGGTGAATTTCTGGTTTGCCAAACAGTCATCCAAGTTACGCGTAAAAAGGGTTAACAAGGGACTCTGTTTAACCTGTATTGGAAGTTTATTCCAGATTGGAGGCAACCTCTGGGAGACATCTGTCTCTCCAGCAAGTCCTGTTGACATCACATGCTAGGTTAAGGTCCCTAGAGTGAGTGAATTGTGTACCATTTGACTTACGAATGTGCAGCATTTCCATTAAGACAGGATCAGAAGTTGCTCTGTATGCGAGGCACAGTTCGCCTCTGAGTAGTCTATACGATACAGAGTATAGTGACAGTGATTTCAGTCTGTCCATGTAAGACGTGCTAAAACTGGATATTCTCCTTGTCTTGGTGTGATGCATATGACTAATTAGTGACTAATTAATAATACAATATAACCTTTGACTTCATTATTTTGCAATAACAGCGGATTTAACTTTGAGGTAGAACCAGTTCTGCTATTAGGTTGTGTAGTAATTTGTAAAGGGAATTAAATGTGTGGTCCAAGAAGGATTTAGGTTCTGAGCTATATTTAAGGTTATAACTTCTGAACTAATTGACAACAAAATAATAAATTCCTGACCATGAC
Source organism: Protopterus annectens (assembly GCF_019279795.1). Taxonomy (NCBI): domain Eukaryota; kingdom Metazoa; phylum Chordata; order Ceratodontiformes; family Protopteridae; genus Protopterus; species Protopterus annectens. The sequence goes on from NC_056745.1 coordinate 137,618,182, forward strand.
CAATGCAAAGGTAAAAAGAATGTAAACTCTTCCTCTTGAGTGTAAAGTGCAATAAGGATCAAACAGGTCATATGCCTTTATAAAATATGGTAGCAGTTGTATACTTTTATTGTTAAAGAGATGAAAATGATCCACATTTGTCAAGTGTACGACTTGAATTTATATTTAAATTCCAGTCCCCCACCTGGAATAAAATCATATTTAATAAAGTTGGATAAAACATGAAATATTTGTACCCAGTGCCAGAGAAGCATTAAGTGTATTGTTCATCGCAATCTGGGGGGGGGCTGTCTGTGTCATGCACAGTGCATAAACTGATGTTATCATTAAGGGCCAATGAAAAAAATGAAGTGACATCTTCAATAGCAAATATATCTTGAATGTTATTCTTATCCTGCAGCATGTTAAATGGAAACCTTTTTAACCAGAAGAGGCACTGCTCAACTGTTGGTAGAGTTATCTGAGGCCAATATGTAGGGTACCCACTGCTTCTTCTTACATACCTTCAAATGGGATGGGATGCCTACATTTGGGTTTCTTGCATAAAACATGTATTCATGTTCATATTCTAGGGTAAATGCAAAATGTTTCCTTTTGACTACAATCTGTATTCCATACAAATTCCAGGAAAAAGTGTTTAATTTGGTTATCTCATATATGAGCATTCTTACATAAACAGGATGGTATTTGCTATCTGATTCCTTCTGTACCATTTGAAGATTAAACTAATAAACTTCTAGGTTATTAATAGGAAATATCTCATGACAGCAATGAAACAGGTGGGCAAGAGACAGCAAGCCCCTGCCCCCAACGTAATCCTATTAACTCCTAAAATGGCTAGTAGCAAACTTGTAAACAGTGAATATAATTCCCCTCAATAACAATAACCCCAGCAATGAAAGTATTTACAGTATTTTCATTTGATCTCGTATTCAGTGTCACATATAGCATATCTGTTACCCTGTTCAACACATAACTAATATTAACAGAACTTTTTGCAAATAAAAGTTCATAGGTTCGTAGGTTAGTGCTAGGCTGACTACCCTTGAGGACCTTTTTAAGACAAGCCAGGTACCTGTTTGAGAATCAAACCTTGCACCTTGTGTCTACAAGGTAAAAACAATAACCATTATGCTAACCCCCAACCCCCCCAAAAGTTGAACACACAGAGACGCACACACGCACACACACACACAAAATCACAGTATATAATGAAAAAATACACACATTACTTGCACGTAATATGACTGAGAACCAAAATTGTACCTAAATTACTAAAATAATGTAAAATCATTTTTTTACTGAAGGACAAATTAAAACAAGCAAGTTTGATTGTTTATGTTGTAGACCACAAACAGTTGTATAGTCAGTACAATTTGCAGAGCTATGTTACCTACTAGATAGCTCACCATTAAAACTGTAGAGAATTAATGGGGACTCCACCTTTGTACTGATAATCTAAGCAAAAGCAAAAAAAAAAAATCTGCCCAAGCTAGAGGATAAAAGTATTAAGACTTTTGCAGTAAAGCATATGTGTTGAGTCACAACCTGCAAATCATTTCTTTCACACAAACAATGGAAAGGTGTTAAACATGTGAGGCACCCCCCCACTATGAAAAACTATCATATAGTTGTATTACCAGTGCCAGTTCTCAAGAATCGCCAGTCATTATTCCCCGCAGTGATGTCACTGCACTCGTACACCAGACCAGCAATAACAAGTCATGCAATATTGTAATAACTGAGATTATTTTTGATGGTGTTACACGATTATTGACCATTAGAAAGGTAAAATATAACCAATCACCATTTAGTAACCATTACAAAAAGGTGCTACAATGGGGACATAAGGGTTCTTTTATAGTAATTACATAGTAGTTAAGAAGTACAAACATCATTACAATTCCCAAGTGATCCAGGGTGGGTGTACCCTACTAGCAGGTGATAAACATAACTTCAGCCACCCCAAGAGAACTGATCAGGTTTCAACTTCATCACAGACAAACACTACTTAATGACAAAGACCATACCTTGCATTTATAGTTATCACTTTACTAGTTTCTTCCCTATGCTATGATGTTGCCTCCTGAAGGATGACTATAAGACTTAAGAGAGTATTGATTAAAATATATAAAGCATAGGGGAAACAGACAGTGTTGTGGCAAATCAAATCCATTCTGCTTAAATGGAAACATGCTCATGAAATGGGAAATAAAAGCAACATTACCAGCATACTTCCAAGACATAAGTCCAGTAGTCGCACATCTGACCTTGCACTCTTCCACTGTATGAAGAGTTTAAAATACAGCCTCAGTAATCTACCTGGTCACTTAAACTTTTATATAGTTGAAAAAAGTCCCAGTTTATTTTATTTGCATTTTAAATTTGTTAACTAGGTAGTTGGACTGGGTTAGACATCACCCACAGCAAAGGTAATACAATAATTAGAGATAAAATAAAGAAACTTAAAGAAAATTGTGTTTGGAAAAGAAGGCATGCAGATTGACACAATAGCATTTTAAAGTGACTATGCAAGATCTGAAGCATACAGATAGACATAACAGGATTTAAGATGATGTGCAAGCAGTTGACTCAGAGTTAAGTCCAATATAGGAAATAAAAATAACATACTATTATATAGTATATGAAATAACAAAATGTAAAAGTGGTAGTGCAAGCTTTTGACACACGTAGATAACATAGGATTTGTAGAGAAAGTTGCTGTCATAAGCTTCATTCTAAAGAATCTGTTTAAATATATTATATTGGTGCAGTGAAGAGACTGTGTAGCATGCCACAAACAATGCTTGTGATGCAGGAATTTAGTATATGTTGAAGAGTTGGAAAAAAACATAAATTACACAAAAATGAAATGCCATTACATTAGATGAAACATTTTCAAATATATAAATCTTACAGTAAGTAATCAGTTGAGGATAAACTATATTAAATGTAAGACTGTTCTGAAGAAAGAAACTACATTAAGATGACATGTTTATGTAGAAAGGCAAAGCCTTTAAAGCAGCTCTATAGTATATTGAGAAGGGGAACTTTAGCTGGAAAAAAACATTGAGCTAGACCCCACCCCCAAAAAACGTATATATATATATATATATATATATATATATATATATATATATATATATATATAGTAACTCTAAGATCACCATACTTCGGAGAAAAGGGAATATTTTGAGAAGTGACGGTCTTCGACATAGTATAAGTACATCTGAATATTCAGCCTTTCAGTCTCAGCTTTATGAGACTCGCTAAAACAGGTCTCTACATTTCAAGTGATTACAGAGTACTGTAACTTGGTTTGTTTTCCCAAAATGTTTATTAAAATTTTTGTCATTTGAAAAACTGTATACAAAGAAAGGGAGAAAAAACAAAGTAAAATTGAATTCATTGAACATATCATAGCACATAATGACAAATTAAATTTGATATTCATTATTTGTTTTATCCAGTAAAGATTCTAATGTGGACACACATCCAAAATCTGACCTACTGTAATTTGATCTTAACTTAATAGCTGTTTTTTTTTCCATTTTCTGGTAGTAGTATGCCTTGTGACTGCTATTAAGTCCCCAGTAAGCTGTTAGATGATCTTTCTTAACAGTATCAGGTGTAGGTGCATTCAAAAACATTGTAGATCTTGTAAAATTACAACTGTCAGACCACATTGCTTCTGAAAACATATTTACATCAAGCCAGTATTTTTGCAATATCTCACATTCATAGAAAATTGTAACCAGAGAGAATACTGTACCTTGTAATGTTCAAAGTACTCCAATTAATTAACAAAACACTGCAATACCCTATTTACAAGAATAAACACTGTTTTTCTTGATGACATGGACATTTATTCAGCACAAGTTGGCCTATGTAGGAAAGTTCTTGTGACTTAACTGCAAGCCCATGCAAGGTGATTAGATAAAAATCATGGCAGTGTAAGGAGAGCACCAAAGACCAGGCAGTGAGCCACACACTGGGGTACAGGCTTCTGTACTAGGCAGACAGGTTTTGGGGAACGCAAGACGTCTTAGTGCATGCCTGTGTTAAGGGATCAAGAATAACATATTATATATATTGTAAATAAGAAAAGCCTTTACCAGAGACATGACAGGTAAGGAATATGTAGCTTATGAAAACAGAGCACTGGAAAGCAAATGCTAACAAATTACTAAAGGCTAGCACTAGAGGTGGGTTTGATTATGGACTGTCAAATGCAGACTGTGAACCACCGAAGCATGGGCACAGCAGATAAGACTAAAGATTGTTCTAGCTAGGATAGATAGAGAGGATAGGATGGTTAGTTAAGGCTGGAAAAAACACTTAAAAGAAATTAACCTTCCAACTGCCCTGTCCTGCAGTGTAGCCGAGGTGACAGGTCAACAATATGTGAAACCAGTACACATTGCATTAAAGGCATAAAGTATCTTGTGTACTGAAAGGTCAGTGTAGTTGTATGAACCAAAAGAAATATACCTCTGTCAGCAAGCTAGAATATTATAACCTTACAACTCACAGAAAATCACAAGCAATTACAGATGATACTAACACATAACAAAGAAGCAGTCCTAATAATCTAGAAAAATATAACGTACTAAATTGACAAATACCTTCCCATATCAGCATGAAAGACTTTCATATATCATATCTGGTTTACTAGTAATAGACTGCTGAGTCATAGCTGGCTTATCTAGTGCCTGGTGCTGAAATAACACCCCTGAGCTCTTCATGTGAAGAGCAAAAAACCCCTAACACTTTGCACTGAGGGTGGTTTTCGCTAACTAAACACTTTTAATAGGAGGGGCAGCATAGTACAAACACATGTGCAACATTAATAGTGGCATACTCAATGATCAAGACATTGGAACACTGCAAAAATAGTTCCTATTAAACCAATGATTATAGTTTTTTTATCAACCACAAATGAATAATAACTTATCATAATGCACATTTTGAACAATCCTTAGGATTCTGACAGGCTTACCATGGGCAGAAAGGCTTAGCACTGCCATTTTTCTTCTCAGAACCACTGAGTTTTCCTGCTAGTATGAGCCTCAACACAAAGGGTGGTCCTGCTGGCAGAGTTTAATGTAAATGTGGCAATCCAGTGTCATGGCTAATGCAAATTACCATGTGCTGTCCCTCAGAAATCTCAGTGACTCATGATGTACATTGTTGAGTGAATCAGAGATTGCATACATTTCCACTGTTAGAGGAGAAGGTGAATACCATCAGAAAAAGGAGGTCACCCATTCATCGAAGATGTGGTGGTGGAAAGTTAATGTGTGTATGTGTGTTTGTCTCTGTGTGTCTGTGCATGTCTACATGGACATAAATGAAGCTGGATGAATGTCTGTATATATGTGTGTGTGTGTGTGTGTGTGTGTGTGTGTGTGTGTGTGTGTGTGTGTGTGTGTGTGTGTGTGTGTGTTGTGTGTGTGTGTGTGTGTGTGTGTGTTTGTATGTTAGAGCATGAATATGAGTGAGTGAATGGGTGTGTGTTTCTGTTGCCATAACTGCCTCTGAATTTCATTTTCTCACTGACACAATTTCAGTAGGGATGAATCTTAAATTTATTATATTGGTTGAATACAGCATAAAGTGTCTTCAGACTCAGTTCAATATTTGTCATATTTCTAAAGTCTGGAGTGTATTAGTTCTGGTTTAAGCACTTGTTCTTCGGGCCAGTTATTTTACATTAAGAAGGTGTGGTCTCCACTCTTGTGGGAGGAGAAGGTTGATTCTGCCCTTCTGAGCTGGAAGGTTCTGGTTAAAGGCTTATTGTGCCCACTTGTTTTGAATTGTTTCTTTCTGAAATTGGTACACCTTGTATGCTGTAGCATAGACTAAATTCAGACCTGCTGAATCTAGCTTTGTATAACTTGAGCACTAATCCAGTCCATCTCTTTTTGGAGAAGCTTCCCCTGCACCCTAGTGGCAGGAGTGTGCAGTTAGAACTTGTCTGATCGAAGACTGCTGGAACAGGGCTCAGTTTTTAGCTTTTTATTGGTTAATTTGTTTAAATCAGTTTGCTCATTTGCTACTGTTATATAAAAAAAATACACTTTATGCGTCACCGCTTAGCTAGGGTTAAACTATTCCTGGCACCATAAAGTCTGCTCTTCAGATTTTCCCTTAGAAGTAGCCAGTTTTTTAGTTTTAGCACTCAGATCTGTTTCTTTGAGCTCAGCACTTGTTCAGAATTCGTAAGCACTAAATAAGCTACATATTACTACAGCACTCAACTTTCCTCACTTGTCTAGAGGAAAACAGTTTTTAGTACTTAATAAATAAGCGCCTATCCAGGCATGTCTCTAAGGGTCAGCTCCCAGTGTTTTCTCCTGTCTAACTGATGAATCTGGGCATCTTGAGGCAATGCAGCAGTTGCCTCATGTACACAGACAACCCTGTCCTCCTACCACCCAACACTACAACCTGTGAGAGATGCACTTATATAGCCAAACTAGAAGCAAAGCTGTCTTCACCCAAGACTGGACTAGATAGTCAAGAGGAGAAGGTAAACACTTGCACCACACCACACGCATCACATAGTCACTCAAAACCTACACCACCAAAACACGCACATAGCAGCAAAAAATACACACCTACAATCGCGGAGGCTCTCAATAAAAATCTGCTCAAACAGCAGAGACCTCCAAAGCAGAAACGCATGCAACCTCCACCCCCCAACACAACCCATATGACACATAGCCCACAAACTCTGTGTGCCACTCAACCACAGCCCATAAGGCATAACAATGTACCCAAAACTCTAGTCATAGGTGACTCTATAGTCAGGTACACTGATGTTCCACTCACCAGGCTAAACAAGGAGAAACTTACTGTCAGCTGCCTGTCGGGTGCCAGGATCCGCCACATAACGCACGCACTCAGGTCACTCCACAACAAGTACAAATATGACTCTGTCATTGTCCATGTTGGTGTGAATGACCTGAGACGTACCTCCCTGGACTACATGAAAAGAGACATGGAGGAGCTTTCCAATCTTGTAGCCCAGGCAGGTATGATCCTAACCCTGAGTAGCATCCTGCCATCACCCAGAATGATACCACAGTACAAGGACAAAATGATTGACTTCAACAATTGGCTAAGCTTCTGGTGTCATTCTAAGGGGATCCAGTATCTGTCTGCCTAGGATGACATGATTGACAGACCACTATGCTTGGCCTGCACCTGTTGCTCTTGGGATTCCAGATACTGGCTAAGGCTCTAGCCACCCCTGTAGTGCCTTTTTTAGGCAAGGTTTAAATGACAAATTCACCACCATAACAAGTACAAGCAAGCAAAATCTGAGGGTAATGCTACTCAATGCTAGAAGTCTAAACCTCAAAATGCATTCACTCGAGGCACTCCTTAAAATGGAGAACATTGACATCGGTGCAGTGACAGAGACCTGGTTCAAGGCTCCAGAGAGCACCTCTGCATTACCAGGCTATAATTCATACCACATCTTTCGGCCACCTAACCTATACCGAAACACTAAAAGTGGAGGCGTGTCTATATTCATTAAGGATATCCACACCTCCAGGCTAGTTGCTCAGCATAATGTATTTGAGATTATCTAAGTGCAACTAACTCTGGGCAAGACCGCAATCTAAATTGTAACTTGCTACAGATCCCCCGCCATGCCCCAGGATTCCCACTCCTCATTTCTTGATGTTGTTTGTTGTTTGTCTTTCGGCTTTTCCCGGTTAGGGGTCGCCACAGCGGAACTCTGATCTGCTATTGATTGGCAGTAGGTTTTTACAGTGCCAAGTTGCCAGCTCGACGCCCAACCTTCAACGAAGGCATGCCCATTTACACATGTCTTTTGGAACACCCCTCGACCACAGGGAAGACATGCAGACTCCACACAGAAGGCACTCCCCGCACTCCAGCCGAGAATCAAACGGGAGAACCTCTTGCTGTGAGGCAACAATGCTACCGCTGCACCACCGCGGAATGGCATTTCTTGATACACTGGAAAATATTAGGGTACAACCCAACACCCTAATAATGAGCGATTTCAATTACCCACCATTAACTGGGAAAACTACTCATGTACCAACTCTTTTTCTCAATGTTTTCTGGAATTCATAAATTACAATGCCTTGGATCAACTTATCCATACCCCCACCAGGGGCAGCAATATTCTAGACCTGGTCATTACCAACATGGGCAACCAGTGTTCCACACCAGAGGTCAATTCCTCATTGGTCAGATCTGACCACAAGCTAATCAGCCTAGACATCCACATCCCGCCCCACCCCCATTAGGGAAACCACCGTAAAAATTTTTCTCCAAAGCCAACTTCACGCTTCTTAAGACAGAAGTGGCAAACTTCACAACACCCATGCAGATGGACAATAGAGGTACGACTACTGAATCCTACACAAATGCACTTTATAAGCACTTGCACAAGTGCATGGATTGTGCTATCCCTAACAGAACCAAGATGCTATCCTCCAAAAAAAGGAAGCCAATCTGGTGGTCCCCTGCCATAAATAAACTCTACAACAGAAGAAAGAAACTGTTGCAAAAAAGAGTAAAATCCAATGACTGGAAGAACTCCCTGGTCAGCCTCAGTAAGAAGCTGAGATCCCTCATAAAATCCTCCAAAGCTAGTTATGAAAACAAAATAGCCACTGATTCTAAAGACAACCACAAAGCATTCTATAGCTATGTCAAGAATCTCAGTGGCAACACTCAGATCTGCTCTGAGTTAAAGCACAATGGCACTAAATATGCAGAACCAACTGATATTGCCAACAGCCTGGCAGATAGGTTCAGTGCTAACTTTGCCGCCCCACCCCCTAAAGGGCCCATCTGTATACCAGAAGAATGCAAAGTTCCTATAATTACAGCTGCACAGGTAAAAAACATACTCTCCAAAGCCAAGAACACAGCATCCATGGGACCTGACAACATCCCAGGCTGCGTTCTACATGAACTACAGAATGAACTGGCACCCCACCTGAGCACCATGTTCAATCATAGCCTCACCTCAGGCTTTGTGCCCACTGAATGGCACACAGCGACGGTTATCCCACTCCACAGAGGGAGAGCCACCACGACCCTGGGATCTACCGCCCCATTAGCCTAATGAGCCTGGTCTGCAAGGCCATGGAATGTATCATCATGGAACTTATAAACAAAGACATTGGTAATCTCCAAACTGTGGACCCCACCCAGTTCGAGTTTGTAAAAGGCAGATCATGTCTCCTAAACCTGACTGAATTCTTTGAAGCAGTCACCAAAGCCATAGACGAGGGTAAGGTGGTTCACACAGCGTATTTAGATCTCACCAAGGCTTTTGACACCATCCCCCACTCTGGAATTATAGATAAACACACTAAACTAGGTATAAATCCCTATATCACCAGATGGGTTGCCAACTGGCTCACTGACAGAACCCACACTGTAAAAGTAGCAGACTCCAAATCCGACTTAAGACCAGTGACAAGTGGAGTACCACAGCGTTCAGTCCTGGGTCCTCTCCTGTTTGGTATCTACTTTTCTGAAGTACAGGCTAACACAGAAGGTCTTTGGCTAGCGAACTTCGGAGATGACTGCAAACTAGGAGCCATAATTGAAACTCCTAACGATGTGGACATTCTACAAAAGGGTTTCACTGAGACAGATGCCTGGTGTCAAAGCCATGGCCTCAAGCTCAATACCAAAAGTGCATTGTCATCCCCTTTGGTAAAAACTCTGTACCCATGAGCTACCACATAGGTGGTAGTCTACTTAACACTGAAAGTGTGATAAGAGACCTTGGGACACAGGTGGACAGTAGTCTCTACTTAACACTGAAAGTGTGATGAGACCTTGGGACACAGGTGGACAGTAGTCTCTCCTTTGATAATCACATTGCCACAGTAGTCAGGAAATCCTTTTACGTGGCACACCTCATCACAAAAGGTTTCTCATCCAGGAAAAAAAGAGGTCATTGTCCCTTCTACTCGTCACTCATTAGACCCATTATAGAGTACAACGCCCCTTTTGGTATGTACCTCACAAGACATTTACAACAATTAGAAAGGCCACAGAAATACCTCACAAAGAGGATTACTGGCCTCAAACAGACATCCTACGCAGACCGTCTCAAAAAACTCCAGCTGTACTCTGTCGCATATCGCCTACTCAGAAGCAACCTCTGCCTAACATACAAAGCAATGTCAAACCCAGAGCTGTTGGACATGCTCCACTTAAAGAAATCCCAATCTTTTTGATCTACATGCTCTAGGGACCTAAATCTTGTCACCACAATAAACAGAACATGCTGGAGGGAGAGATTCCTGTCCCAGAGACTTCCCACACTCTGGAACAAACTACCTAAATCTTGATGATTGGATGGGAAATAGGAAATTCACCCCAGGGATCACCTCTATGGCTCTGCTTGACAGGGGCACAGGAAAATAATTTTTCTTGGGTGGCGAAAGCCAGGGTACCTTTTTGACTAGGCTTGTATAGGCCCTGGGTCTAATAGCCTAGTACCTACCTATGAACCTATGAACTTTAATCATACCTTCACTTAGGAATGGGGTCCATACCCGTCATGGTATTAGAAACCCAAATGATTTGGAGAAATTAAAGAGTGTCAAAATGATCTAAGAGAAGAGTTGCTTGATTTAATAGAGATGGACAGACACTGATGGTTCTTTCACTCTTCATGAAGATTTGGTTAAACTTGAAACAGGAATTTGAAAATGCCTTCTCATGATATGAGGTGTTTGTCCCATACATTTGCAGTATTAATTAAATGCAATCACTCGGGTTATATAATGTCATGCAAGATGTCTCACAAAGTGCACTGTTAAAACCTGGGATAGAAGATTTCCTTTTGTTATCCTGGGGATGTTTTAGTCTTTAAAGAGAGAGCTATATGCTCTGCTAAATGCTAGACTAGATGATCTTAAACCTCAGACTTGAGTAATTCTTTTCTTTGTTGCTGGTCATTAATTTTTTTCTCAAGGAAACCGGGAGAATCACTAATGAACTCCTTTGGGTACCAGATAAGAGTAAGAACAACAAGAAAATCTGACTCCAGAGAATCTTAAAGCCTTGCCCAAATATCATATATCAATTTCTATGCACCTTTAGCTAACAGTGGTGGGAAAAATACATGAGCAGTCTGTCCTTTGTAAGAAAGTCCTATAGAACTGGAAAACACAATTCCACATCCTATGCTCCATCCTATGATTCATAGTGGATGTGCAACAGAAGCCCTTGAGTTCTTTTTTATCCTCCTTGGGATCACTGTCACCAGGAAATTAAGTCAATAATTATGCATGTTAAAGAAAATGAGTAATATATATAGGCTGTCCAATGTTTATTAGACTAGGCGATAACCTATTCATTCATTTGTGTTTGTCTAACATAATAGCAATTATAAATGAGTGAAAACTCCCAAATGTGTGAACAACAAGCATACATATTTTTACAGGGTTAAGGCCGTATACCCCCCACACACCCAGGTGTGTGTGAGTGTGTGCGTGTGAGTGTGTGAGTGTGTGTGCGTGTGTGTGTGTGTGTGTGTGTGTGTGTGTATATATATATATATATATATATATATATATATATACATATATATATATATATATATATATATATATATATATATATATATATATACATATATATATATATATATATATATATATATATTCCAACTACAACTTTGTACTGTCATGGAGAAAGGGAAAATTCCTGGTACACCAGCAGTTTCACCTTCCAGGAAAATCCTGAAATGCTGTGCAGTTGTATATTAGTGATCTCACAAATGAGTTTCGATCAGTAGTGTTTCACCAACACACTTGGCTCCCCCTTCATCTTTACGGATGGCAAGAAACTGCTCAAAAGTGTCTCATTTGCTTCATGCTTAATGGTTGTGCAGAGAAGAAATTCACACAGCCAACAAATCTTAGCCTCCTAAATTTTTTTGTTTTTACCCACTTTCTTCCCTGTCATCTGAGTTTGTAGTTGACTACTTTAATAAGGCCTATGTGCAAGAGATGGTTAGAGACTGGTTCTCTCCCCACTTAAATTCTTTGAAAGCTGTTGCCACAGATCTAGTTGTTACCCATTGTCTTAGAGTAAGGTCTTGTGGTAGACCTCACTACCCCACACTGTATCATAAACCCTGTGGATATATGCTTCTCCATATCATGACCCCCACATCTGGATAGAGACTGAAGACACTGTTGCCAAAATGTGCTATTGAGGAATTCACCAATAGTATATCTTTGGTGCATTTCAGTGATTTTCTGTCTCTACAAATATGGGATCAGCAACCATTTCTGGGGATGAAAAACAGCTTATATAAAAATTCATTATGACATGTATTCAAATGGTGCACCTGTTAGTCCACCCAGACACTGACTTTATGTTTTGGAAATACATGATATTTATTTGCTCATATAGTTTCATGCAGTACACAAGCAATTTCTTACATTCCGAGTTCCACTGGAAGACCACCACTTGATTGTAGGTTCTTAGTTGCAACACTCACTTGCATTTAGGAAATAGTTAAGAATCATGTGCCTTTATAGGCAAGGCTTTGTTGTATTCTTCTGCCATGATCTTCTCATCTTTCTCTTGTACAGGACATTTGACCTGTTATCCATTGAAGTCATCAACAAAAAGAAATCTCACTGAATCTTACTGTACTACTATGTTAGACTATCCCCTGTTCCTAATCTTTTTTTTGTTAACCTTTTATTGAATACCAGAAGACAGGGATGAGTAGGAAGATAGGCATGCAATGAGGGAGAGAATAAGAGGTCCAGTCGAGTATGTGCCGTCAAGTAAGGCAGTACATGCATTTTTATAAAACATTTCGTTACATGACCATGATGGCAACAAACTGAACACATACAATACGTTTTACCTGCAATACAAGCAATGTTTATTAGTGCAGATGTCATAGACATTACTCGTAATATTCATCAACTCTTTACAATAATAATGCATTGTTTTATATTCTAATAAAAAATTCAATCAGGTAATGTTGGCGATATTTTGCAGTGTCCCAAAGCGTAAGTACCCATTGACATGACTAATTTAAACCTAGTCTCAAGCCCTTTCAATAAGGGTTTGAAGGGCCAGACCTAGGATGTATTTATGATTCCCCATCCATTTGTCCAGGTTATGTCTGAAGATGGTCAAGGATCTTCTTTGCTTTATATCCAAATGAAGTTCCATAATAGATGGACTCACTGATGCCAGCAGGTCCTACTTGTGTGTTCTGTAGAAGTTAAGATCTCTTGATTAGGTATTTAGGGTGTTGTTAGTTTTGCAGATGTGCAGGAGGCTGCATAGGACTGTATCTCTTGAGGTACTGTAAGCTAGACAGAGTTCACCTCTTAAGAGTCTGTAGGAAACAAAAAAGAAAGAGAGAATGCTTTCAGGAGGTATGGGGTAGCTCATAGTACATACCACAGGTAAAGTTATACTCTATTATGGGCCTGATAAGGGAGGAGTAAAGAGAGAGAGATAATAACTTCCTTAGATCTGGAAGAAATGCCCCTGGTGATGAGTGAGTTATCACCTATGTGATAATTCCGTAGATGCCCAATTTTGCCAGAGGACACAGTGCTGCATATCTTGATTTTAGTTTTAGGCCATGGCCATGGTCAAGGCACCATTTATTGGTGCATGATGTTAGTCCCTCTTGAAGAATCTGAAAATCAGATAGAGAGTTAATGACATTTCCAAGTTTGCAGTCACTTCAAACTTAGCCACAGGCCCCTGACGTCATCTTAATATCAGAGAATTAAATACCAAAGGTAAGTGGCCCTATAACCAGTCCCTGGGGGAAAACACTGGTAACTACTGTTTTCAAAGAGAGTGTGCCTCCCACACTGATAGACCGGGTTCTGTCTGTTAGCCAGTTTCCTATCCAGTGGTTAAAGTCGGGGTTTAGATTTAGTTTGATTAGCTTGTCAATAATGCTAGAATGTGGGATGGTATCAAAGGCCTTGACCAGATCTAGGTAGGCAGTGTGAACTGATTTATCTGAGTTGAATGCATCAGTAAGTTGCTCAAAGAAGACCACAAGGTTCAAGAAGCAGTATTTGTCTTTAACAAATCCAATCTGACTTGGGTCCAAGGCTTGTAGACATCCTATGTCCTTGTTAAAAAGTTCTATAATGATGTATTCCATTACTTTGCAAATAAGGCTGGTGAGGATTATAGGTATATACTTTCCTGTGAAACAGGATGACTACTACATTCCTACGTTCCTTTGACACGAAGCTAGTGGAAGGGCAGAGGTTGAATAGGCTTAGTTGTGAGCCTACAGGGCAGTGTTTGGTGCTGACATGAAGGCAACCAGACCTATTATCAGGACCCATTCAGCTAGTGTTCTTTACCTTGTAGAGAGCATTCAGGACTTGCTTGGAGGTGATCAGAGGGGGGTGGTGTGAATGTCCTATAAGTTGAAGAAAGGGGAGATAGAAACAGTCAGATCTGAACTTGTCCATTAGTATGTTGACTGTGTCCTCAGGGTACAAGTAAGTGTTGTTGTGTATTAGCTATGAGCATTGCTGGGTATTGCCTCCAAGATTTTTGACATATTAGAAAAGGCTTTGTGGTTTTCCTTAGCAGAGGTGGCAATTCTCATTTAATACTTACTTTTGGAGAATCTGATTTTATTCTTGAGCTCTTTGTTGATCTTTTTGAGTTCATCCCTAGATGATGAGGTATTAAGTTTTAAGTATTAAGCAGCTGCAATAAGTAATGCTTTCTGGAAGGCTCTAACTACTAATTGTCTCAATTGCTACAACTGCAATTTTACTACAAATTTACAGGCCACAACAAGGATTAGAATTAGGCTGAGAATACCCAAGCTGGCAAAAACAGTGAAAGAGAAAAACAATATGTCCATGGCGAGAATGAACTCAACCCAGACTGATATGTCTCTGTACAAGTGTTCTTTGGGGCATTCAACTATGCTGTTGCTTCCACAACTCTCTCCAACTGCACTTAGGAGTCCACAGGCATATGTAGATTCTTAGTACAATACCTAGTAAGTAAGTGTCAGAGGTGACTCCTCTTCATAGTTTATTTATTTTTTTATAGAACCAGACAATGTAGATACTTGGAACTGTTGTAAATAGTTCTCAACAGTGTGCAAACCTGCTGTGGAATACATAGCACTTTCCAGATGTAGTGGGGTTTGGTTCTGAGGTCAGGTCTGATTTGGTATCCTAAGGCTTCCTTATGTAATCACAGCCCAGCAAAGTATAACAACGACATCTACACACACCTTATTTGAAGAAGAAATTAGAGCCTAAAGACCAATCAAACAACACACTGCCCTTGCAACCAGTAACAAATTTTACCTACAAAAATTGCTGCCACCCCCTGCAATCACCAGAAGATAACTTGCTAAACCAGTTCTAAATGCCAAAATCTACCATAGTACAAAGAATACAGAAGAGTATTTAACTAGCACACACTAATTTAAGTGCAAAAACAGGAGTTAGTACTTCTCAGATGTCTTATTAGGTAACCTCGGGCATCCTTGTATAGTGGATCCCTATAGAGTATTTAAATCAGATATTAACAGTAATGATTTCCATATGCCAAACCCTTCTTAGGCTTAGTATGAGGTCTCTGCCAGATTACAGAATACTTATTTTGCATTTGTGACTCCTAATGCCATAACAGTGTTTAGCTCTTCTGAGAGTACTTGAAAGTGTCTGTAGGCAAGATCAGGGTTTCTCTACTCTTGATGAGAAAAGACAGATCAGTGTCCCACATCCTCTTCTGAGTCACCTGATGGTTTGCTGGAATGTTTGTAAGAACATCCAAAATTCATTTTCTATGCTCTGTCCCATTCCTGTCATACCCGGGCCTTTAGTTTAGTGAATGCCACAGCTACTATCTTCCTGGATGGCTTTCATTGATATCCAAATAATCACCTTCTAACATTATACAGAAGGCCATTTTGTTTAACCTAACAGCTTCCTCTCAGCTGGCATCCACCAAGAGGTTCCACACTTACTGCCATGAAGAGTGCCAACCATGATGTAATGGCAGCTGATTGCTGCCTCCTCAGCAATTTAGGTTTTGAACAGAGACCATTTAGACACAATATCCTGAACTCTTCAACTATAACAGAAAACTTTTCTAGATTTGGGAGTTAATTTTTCCCACATAGAAGCATTGGCTAGGTGTTCCAAGAAAATCTTCACTATGGATTTAGACTTCTCTGCTTTAACCAACCACCTGACATAAAATAAAATACCACCAAATTATGATCACTGCACAAGTTAGCAGCTTTCTTGATTCAGGTATCCAATACATAAGCCATTAGGTCAAATTATATGACTATAGTGCTGACCAGTGACCTCTGACCCAATATGCTATGGTACCGTATGCAATTATGAGCATCCTTGTGTTCGAACATTGAGTTTGTTATGGACACTCTGTTACTATCTCTAAAGTTTAAAAACAATTAATCACTTGAGTTAGATCAGTAATACATTTCTCCCAGTCATACCTCTCCTGGTATTTTTGTCCTTCCCCATAGGAATTTTAAAACCTTCCAGTAGAAATACAGGATTTGTAGATGTTATCCTAATGTGCTCCACACTCACAGTCTTTAAGGATGCCAAATACTGTGAAGAATTGTTAGGTGCATAGGTGCAAACATTAAAGTACCTTTCTTCAGCTTGTCTTCAAATTGAGGTAGTTATCATTTACTGGCTTATATACTACTATATAGTACTGATCTGGAGAGCCTCTGAGTTTTCCATTCCAAACTGACATGGGGTGTGTCCCAATGATCATCTACAGAGCAGGGAAAATACAACCCTCCACAGTCTTCCAGAACCACTGCTGCATGTAGAGGTAAGACCAGTCAAATCTATGTCATACGTTTCAAACTCCCAGACAAACTGACTTCTTCTCCAGCAATGAGGTGACATTCCATGTACTAAGAGACATTTCCAGTTTCCACAACCAGGGTCTACTCCATCTTGGTGCATCTTGCTCCTGCCTGCCACTTAGATGGAATCACACCTCCCGCTCCCCCTATTTCTTGCCAGTGGTGGGCTCACATAGCAGCTTCATTCAGCATTTTTGTCTGAACCTGCTAGGCTAAATGGATCCTCCTGTCTCCTGTTTTTCACTGGAAGCTCTGGCTGCAGTGGTGTTTCTCTGATTCCTTAACTGAAGAATAATGGGGAAACACATTTTGGATAATTATTTGTCTGACCCTTACTGTTAGATCTATTTTCCAAGAGTGCCCCTAAAAAGAGAATAATGCTACAGACAACATAGCTCTAAAGATCTCTGAGTTATGCAGACCTCTCTACCAGTAAAGTTATTAATTAAGAAGGGTCTGCATTTTATCCATCAAATAGGGAAAGGTGTGTCTATGTCATCATAAATTGTTTGTGTGCATGCTGAATGAGACTGTTATGAAGAAATGGACTTCCTCTCGATAAGATGGGGTTATGCAGTTTTATTTCTAAAAGCAGTTGAACTGGTACCATTTACAGCCCCTCTTTCCACTGAATTTTCAGACTTGACTCTAAGTAACAGGTTCACAAAATACTGAGTCTGCAGCCTCCACGCTTGAATGCACTGTGACTCATGATGTACTGTGCATGCATGGAATTCACTATTCTTACAGCAGATAGCCAAGCAGTAGGGCTGGAGCAGTGTAAAATGTAAGAGATGGTTCACACTTTTGTCTTAGCTTAACTATTAAACACTAAGAGACCTGAATTGCTGTGGTAGTGGTGATGGTTGTGGACTTATGATGACTTAGGTCCCACCAGATCACAAAAAGGACCAATTGTATACAAAGGATAGGGACCACAGTGTAACTACTATCTGGTCAAAATCAAATAAAATTGACAGCAACAGGTAGGGGTTTAATTTGGATAATGTTAATGTACTATTTTTGCATGTATTTAAAAAAATTCTGTGACTTTTCAGTTTAGAAATGGCTAACCAGTGGTGGGAATGTTCTGCTATGACTGAGATGGGTCTGCCATTTTCCTTTAATTCTTTGGAGGTGTAACATTTTCCCCCAAACTTATCTGATTGATTTCTCTGCTGCCCTGCCTCACAATATGATTTTCTGTCATTGACATTGCAGTTCTGCATTCAACAGAAGTAGCTCCGTGTTTAGCGATTTTTGATTAGCCCGTATACCGGCATACGGGCCAATCAAAAATCGCTAAACACGGAGCTACTTCTGTTTAATGCGGAACAGAAGAAGCACCGTGTTTAGCGATTTTTGATTGGCCTGCATGCCAGGTATACGGGCCAATCAAAAAAAAAACAAAAAAACAAACAAAGCGGGGGCTGGCCGGGATTTAAACCGGCAGGGCGGGACTCGGGATCAGGCTGCTGATCTCGGGACAGTCCCGCCCAAATAGGGACGTTTGGCAACCCTGAGTGGTCTGCACAGTTGTGGTTATATAGGTATCTGTACTAATTTCTTGGTCTTCAGGAGAGGGCACACCACCCTTCCTTCAACCCCCTGAATGAATCTCAGTGTCTTTTACCCTACATTATTGATGCTTTACCGCAGCTTACCTTATTTGTTGTTCCTCTTCTTCTAAGATGGATGTCTTTAGAGGTTTCTTGCCTTCTAGCAGGCGAGACCTGAGGAGTGGACAAACTTTACCTGCCTTTTACTGGTGTGCCTGTATTAGCATGTTTGAGTGGAGCTTGTTGAATAGGTTTAAGGTAGCTTGTGAGGCACTGTGCTGGAAAAAGTCTTAGCATGACACCTCCAGATGGTTCAAAATAATTTTAGTAGTTATTATTTGTTGAAAGAGATGCTGCAAATATGTGGAGCTGTGGTAGTTGTTCACTTGTCTAGCCGTACTGCCAAAGCAGAGCACACTTCCACACTATGCAAGAGGTACAATAATAATCTTTATATGAAAACAGGAAGATGGTCATTTGAGGAAGTGTTCAAGTGTGACCTACTGGTGAAGATTTTACATTGAGAGGAGGTATTTCAGAAGTTAATACTGTCAAAAAGTAGCAAAATTCAACCACCAGCAAGACAGTCCAGGAATGAAAAATATAGGCCAAGAAGAGCTTCCAGTAGTTTAATAAAACACAGCACAATTGACAAGATTGAGCGCTTTCATATAAAAATATACTTCATCAGAATCTGTTACAAAAGCACAAACACCAAGTTTAAATACCCCTCCCTATAATCACATGATGGTTTGCATCATCAATGCACTGACTTGTAAAAAAGCATGCTTTAAAGCAACAACATGTTACAGGTTAAGACTTAAAAAAATATTATGTTATCCACTAGTTTACAAATATAAAATGAAAATAAAAATAATCCTTGTCCGACATGGTGGAAGAGTGGGAGATCACACCGGAAGTACAAAGGCTTCTTCAGGTATCACATCCTGTTGTCCCATGTATATTCGGGATCCCCAAGATTCACAAAAACATTTTTGACCCACCAGTGAGACCAATTGTAAATGCCAGTAAATCCAAAACCCACCCCCTTGGTGTCTACATGAATTCTTTGTTAAAAAAGTGTTTGGAACCTTTCGAATACATTTGCAAGGACTCATGGGATTTTTGTGTAAAATGAAAAACTTGGAATTTTCAAGGGACTGTGTTTTTCTAACAGTGGATGTAATTGAGTTGTTTAACATTATACCACATGAACAAGGTCTGGAATGGTTCCATGATTTTTTGTGTGAATGCACTGAGCTTAACAATGACACTGTTAATGTTTTAGTTTTATGCATGGAATTGGTTCTGAAATATAACATTGTTTTTCTGGAGGGGCAATACTATAGGCAAAAAAAAGGAGTAGCCATGGGGGCGTCTTGTGCCCCCATATTTGCCAACATAGTATTGCTGCAATGGGAACAACATGTTCTTTTCAGACACTATGAGGTTAAACCTTGAAAGTTATATCTCTGTTTTTTTGGATGATATTTTTATTGTCTGGGATAGACCTGCAGAGGAGATCCGGGATTTTATGGAATTTATTAATTCATCTACATCATTTTTTGAGGTTTACTTACACCATTCAGTTTTAAAGTACCAATTATTTGGATGTTACTATTTGTAAATATTATCAGAATGAACAATGGGCTAGCAAAATTTACAGAAAATCCACATACAGCAACAACTTGTTACATTTTGAGAGCAACCACCCTTTCCATCAAAAAATAGGAATTATCAAAGGCCAATATATTAGAGTGGCCAGAATGGTTTCCTCTCACAACCACTTCGTGGAAGAATGTGAGACACTGTGGCACATATTACTCAAGAGGGGGTACCCCAAGGGCACAGTTGCCACGATTTGGGATAATATCATGGAGAAAAGAATGAAGGAAGATACAGTACCTCTTATACACCCCACCTCCACTTTGGTCACAGGTGCATTTTCCAGGAGACAAGTGGATGGGCCTGTTATGCAAAAAGCCTTTGGTGCAGAGTTTTGCAATGAGGCCCCTCAGATTAGGGGTATTTTGATCAAAAACTGGCAGATTGTTTCTTTGTTTAAAGAATTCGGAGACAAAATAGGGAACCATCCAGCCGTGGTCTTTAGAAGGGGCAAGACCATTAAAAACTATCTTGAGCACACATCTGTCCACTGTGAATATGGACGCAGTAACAAAAGGGCTGGCACCTATAAATGTGGCTTTTGCAATTATTGTAATGACATACTGGAAGGTGATAACCTGGTGTTAAACCAAATGACAATTAGATCTAGGAATTTTTGTAACTGCAACAGTATAGCAGTGGTTTATGCTGCTGTATGTCAACTGTGTAAAAGTTTCTATGTAGGCAAGACAAAGAGGAAAATCAAAGAGCATATTTATGAACATAAAGCTGATATTAGAAAACTGGATAGTAAAAATGCCCTTGCTAAACACATTATAAAGTGCCCCAGTCACAGTTTTCAATTTTTTGTTTTGGAACAAGTGTTACAAGACCTTAGAAGGGGAATCATGTGAGGATAAATTGGAAGAAAGGGAACTGCGTTGGCAGTTTAGATTAAATGCTACTAATCCTCCTGGTCTCATTGAAGGGGTGTCTATAGCTTGTGTTTTAAAACTTAAATCTTATACTGTGTAGCCAGGTGCTGTTGTTCTGTGCATTTCAACAGACTATATATATAAAAGAAACTTTTTTGTCGGGCAAGGATTATTTTTATTTTCATTTTATAATTGTAAATTAGTAGATAACATAATATTTTTTCTAAGTCTTAACCTGTAGCATGTTGTTGCTTTAAGGCATACTTGTATTATAAGTGAGTGTATTGATGATGCAAACTGTCATGTAATTATAGGGAGGGGTATTTCAACTTGGTGTTTGTGCTTTTGCAACAGATTGTGATGAAGTATATTTTCATACAAAAGCGCTCAATCTTGTCAATTTTGCTGTGTTTTATTAAACTACTGGAAGCACTTCTTGGCCTGCATTTTTCATTCCTGGACTATCTTGCTGGTGGTAGAATTTTGCTGGATTTAGTCTTTATTATTTTGGTTATCCTGCTTTTTTGCTCTCAAAAAGTAAGTTCTTACCCTTCTTGGCTGAGTGATGGAATAGAACTTATCAGCATTGAATGTGTAACTCCTTGTGCTTACACCAGCTCTCATTCTGTTCCACTAATGTTTATCTCGTACCACTGTATTTGAAATCTGATGCATACTTCATTTCTTCTCTGCTTCTAAGTAGTATTTTTCCAGTTGTTTACACTTATCCTGCCATGTTTGCTTTAAGTGTCTACATATTTTCCAGTTATTTTATCATTTTAAATGTTTTAATATTTTCTCTTTTAGGAACCATCATTGGATCTATATCTCATTCCTGTGACTTAGAGAGATGTAGCTCCCACCTAAAGATTTTATATCTAGCAGCAGAGGTCACTTAATGATTTATGAACATTAAAAAGTTCAAGGCAGCCACTAGAAATAAGTAACTGAAAGTTTTGCCTACTTGTTTTTGAAATGTTAGTGGTAGAAGCAGAAAATAAAAATAGAGATAGGCCTCCCAAAGATCTTGTCTATCGTCCCTAGAAGGGACAAGTAATTAAATCGCCAAGAGAACTAGAACCAAAAAAAAAAAAAAAACAAGAAGAAATAAGAATACTAAAGCTCCTCTCTGTAAAATATGAAAAAAACACTGGACTATATTACTGTCAATTGTTCTTTTTAACGTGAATGATAGTTTGATACTTATTATGTCTGAACCAGATGCCAAAAACATATTATAGCAGTAGGAACCTATAAAGGTTCAGCTGGTGAAAGTTGTGCAATCAAAGGTTACTTAACCTTTGCTAGATATAAAGATTATTGATTATAGGCTCCTTGCAGATGAATTTCCTATATGAGTTGCACAAGAAACTCAGTTACTTGCATTCCTGTTTACCTTTATGCTGTTTGGTAATCTGTCCATATGAAGACTGGCACAGTGCAATACTAGTTTGCCATCATCTTTAAAAAGGAAAAGACAGGGTCCTAAATACTCTGAGGAAGAAGATAATTCATGTAATAATTCTGTTGTGTACTTAGCTGATATGCTGAAGGAAAATGCTACTTCTTCTGTTTCATCAAGTTCACTCCCTGAGAAAATCATTTTTTCAGAAGTGTTCAAACTGATATATAAAATACTCTTTTCCAAAAAAGAGATACTCTTTAAATGAATAAGAACATATGAGCTACAGTCAAGGGTCAATCTTTCTTCTTGTTCTTCAAATAATTTAAGGAATGGTACTAGTCAATATTTTGGCACACAGGTCTGGCTTAGATGTCCTGGTAAAGTAATATGACTATATATGACTTCAGATGATTATAAAGAGCTTTATAAGCTGCATAATGCAGTATCATGGAATGGTGGGTTTTATCCCATACTCCTCAAAGAGAGGATTGCTATTGGGATCTTTGCCGTTAGAGAGGGAAACCATAGCTTTGGTTAGACATTGAAAAAATGTATACCTTAGCTTTGGGATTTAGGACATTAAAATGTTGAGTTACTACCAGGGTGCACTTTTGGACCAAATTTAAGAGATCATTAACCAAGACACAACAAGTGATCTGAAAGAAAAACTTACAAAGGTGAAGAAGACATCAATTAAATTAGGTGCATGACAAAGTACAACTATGAAATCTTCCATTATTGCCTTCCTAATATCAGCAGCTTCTGAGATGGTCTTGAAATGCTGAAATTTCAGTCTTCTGGTTGCTGCTTTGAATGCGGCGGACATGTTATTTTATGACAAAAATATTCTACTTTTTCAGAGTTAGAAAAAAAGAGAAAAATTTATAGTCTGAAAGAGCCTTTTCAGACTCCAGCAAGATATAATAGCAGGACTATTCCCTCTACAAAGAAGACAATATTTACGAAATACAATAAATAAGTAAAAAGCAAAACCAAGGCCTCTTCAACCCAGTAAAGGGAATGAAACCTCTCTTTTGACGTAAACAATGAAAATTCAAGGCAAGAAAATATTCTGCTCTTTTTCCCTGTATCTGGGAAGCATTTGAATTTTATATCCTGCTGGAAAACCTGCATTACAGACAAATGAACAGCAATGTTAATCTTCTGAAAATATGATGCAGAGTTCACTACACATCCTATTTTTAGAGTTATTGCAGAAAAAAAATTCAAATTCTCTACCTCAGGAATAGGAACAAGTGCATTTACAAAGTTAGTCTTTGAGCAGATAGGCAAGGTCTTTTACTCCATATTTTGTTGTCATCCCCTAGAAAAAGGGGGCATCTGACCCATTTTGTGTCTTATACCTCTGAATAAATTTGTAAAACTTCAAACATTCAGAATGACTGTTAACTTCCATGCTGTCGTTAGTTAGACAACAGTCCTGGTTAATGACAGTGTATGCAGAAGAAGAAGATGCCTGTTTGCATAGTACATTCTAACCTTCTGACAAGAAATTCCTAAGAGTCATAGTGGAATTTCACTATTACCACTTTCCATCCCTCCCCATTTGACGTAACAACAGCACTAAGACGTTTCACAATGTATGTGATTTCATTTCTTGTTTTGATATTGTCAAGGGCATAAACAATTTGCCTCATCTAGCTGATTGTCTTTTGGTAGCAGACTTATCGGATATTTTTTTCAGAATTTAAGAATCACAGTCAGCAGAAAAGAATACAAACTGTTCACACTCACTGAAAATAATTTTGTTGGTGTATGTTCAGGGATATTCTTATGAATGGGTGCGTTGATTACAGTGGGTGGTTTCACCTGGGAGAAATTGTTTCTTTTATTTTTATTATGGGATTTAAGTAAAAACTAGTGAAGCCCAAACATTTACATTCAAAGTGCCATCCAGCTGCTGCAACTATATCCTGGTAAAAAAAACTATTTTATGCTGTTGATTGGGCTCAAATTACCCCTATATGGAGCACAAGGCATGCACTGTGACTTTCAAGCCAAAAAACTAAACATCGGAACTACGATAGTAAAAAGAAGGAGGACCTCACTGAACTATAAACCTCTATTTGTTCCCTGTTTAACTTGCTATAAGAAGTCCTGAAAGATACAGAATCACTTTGGTAGGTAGGTGAAGACAGTATTCTGAAAATTGAACAACTAGATCACAGACTGGAGAATCAACATGCTAGCATACTAGAACAAACTGATTCATCATGGAATTGCAAACCGAAAACAAGAAATTGAAGAAGAGATCATGGTGAAAAAGTCAAAGGTTATAGGATTGCCAAAAGGGGAAGAGAGGCTAGAATCTATCAAATTTATTTCTAAGGAGCTTCAACTACTTCTATAAAAATCTGACCCTGTTGTCATAATAAGAGCAAAAGGGTCGACATCAGAACAAAAAGTAATCTCCCTAGACTGTCTGTTATAAAACATCTCAGTATCTATGACAGTGGAGGTGTTCTTGTCAAAGCTAGGAAAAAATGTTTAGCATACAAGGCTGCAGGGTCCCCTGTGAAATTTTCCCCATGTTATAGCACAGCCCTATTTAATAAAACTTTAAACTGTAGACCCTCACTCCCCAAACTAAAAGATTTAGGATTTTGGGTCTCCTTGACATTTCCCATAGCTTTGCATTATAAGAAAGGAAAAACACAAAAAGATAAATCCACAAAAGTCGACACAGGAACACCAGGTAGATGAACAGATTTATTGAAGCGCTTTTCGGCTCTCACTACGACAGCCTTCCTCAGAATGAAAAACATGCTACAAGCCTTTCTTTTTTATACAGAAAAAGGCGCAAAAATTAAAACAATAATTCAATTAATTAAAATTAATAGAGTTTAAAAACCTTCAACATCTTCTTAAAGGTATATGAGCAAAAAAAATGTACCTATCAACTGATAAATAATACAAGAATTGATGCACTATGACCTAAAACCAGTTACATGATGAAATCTATCAGAGAACTTCGGGCGATTGTGTAAAAACTCAATGATATCAATACATTCTGTGTTATATAAATACAAGTACAAACACCTCTCATTAAAAATAAGACTAAATGCTGTGAATTGTGAATGTTAAAGCTTCATGGTGGTGACTGGGTATTTAGATACCTGTCTTGTATAATTAATTATTAAACATGTCAAACTTCCCAAAGACATGTATACGTACATAACCAAGTTAAAAAATTGCAAATTAATACCTCAAGAGATTCAATAGATATTGTGTATATATAAGTTAATTCTTAAACAAATAAAGTACAAAAATTCAAAAGTTCAAAAAATCAGAGAATACTCTAAATTTTAAATGTACATTTATTTTCTAATTGATTTATAAACTACATAGTATGAATTCAAAAAGTAGTTTAAATTTTAATATTTAATCGACCCTTACTATCTCACCAAATTCTTTAATTTCAATAACACTCCTATAGAGGAAGCTTCATTTAAGCCAGGATAATTACCTGCATTTAATTTGATTTGCCATTTTAATTCCAGTTCAAGCAACTTTAATGAATAAGGTCCTCCTCTAGGATTGGTTTTTAATCCATCAATAATCAAAAATTTAAAGTAATGATCGGGGGAGCTCAGAATATGTTTTGCTAATGCGTTCTCGGTCTTTTGATGGTTAACAGCATAGATGTGTTCATATATCCTTTTTTTGCTCATATACCTTTAAGAAGATGTTGATGGTTTTTAAACTCTATTAATTTTAATTTTAATTAATTGAATTATTGTTTTAATTTTTGCGCCTTTTTCTATAAAAAAGAAAGGCTTGTAGCATGTTTTTCATTCTGAGGAAGGCTGTCGTAGTGAGAGCCGAAAAGCGCTTCAATAAATCTGTTCATCTACCTGGTGTTCCTGTGTCGACTTTTGTGGATTTATCTTTTTGTGTTTTTGAATTTGTTTGTGGGAACTATTTTTATTATAAGAAAGGAACCCAGTACCATGTGCTTGATTAGCCTAAAGAAGCTTCAGCATTTGTGTAATACTGCATAATGGACAGAGGAACAGCAAGATTCACTAGCCAAGATCATTGTAAACAATCCACCCTTCCTGCAGTGGTAGATAACAAACGAATCAGTGTTCATCACCTAGCTCTCAGACTGAACTGCTGAATGGGGGAGGGTGAAACAGGACAGGACACAGAGATGAAGCATCAAAGCTAAGCAGAACCTCCTTTCAGGCAGCCGGAGCTGCAATATTTGCTATTTCTGGCCTCCTATTGGAGAAGGCTGTAGACTGGGATCAACTGCTTAAAATATAATAATGGTTTACTGACCTGACTGCATGGATGACATTAAAGCAGAAAACATTTGATGCCTTCTTAGCGACATGACCCCACTGATGGTTATTTCTTTGACAAAGTTCACAATCCATATGCCAAGGTCTGTATTTGTTAAGAGGGGATTTTTGTGATAGGCAATTCTGATTGTAGGTAAAAGTTAACTTCCTTGCTAGAATTGTTAAAAATGTATGAGCCTACACTTTAAAATGCATTGGTGTGAAACCAATAGCAGTGAAATGTAACACCAGCCAGTTTAATCTTGAGGGGTAACATGGATACACTGGCATGGATTCACCTGGGCTGTGTCTGCAAAATTTCCTCTGTAATCAGTGCAATACCCTAGTAAACAAATGTAAAATAAGAATGTTGTATAGAGAAAGTAACTAGGGAAAGTGAGAATACCATTTTCAGTACTAACTGTTGATATACCTGTTTCAAAGAACTAGTACTAAGGTAGGTATCTTACTTGATTGTACCTTTATAAGTTTTGTTGTATATAGTACAGGCCTGATTATGAGAATAAGAAGGAAGTTATGTCATATAAATAAATATGAGTCCTTGCTATTGTGAAAAAGTAAACAGGAAATGCACAAGGTTATAGAGGCAGGAGTGACTATCTAATGTAATAGGTGAAAGCAGTATTTCAGGAGTTATAGCTTATACTTCAGGACAAATTAAGCAGTAGCCTTAAAAATGATATGGAGAAGCTAAAACTTGGACAGGGAGAACTCAGACTTTAAAGAGTACACATAAAATATTATTTTTATGCATGGGACAAATTATATTTATTATATCCAGTGATTTTTTTTTCCTAATGAACACCCTGCCTTATACAAGTCTCATAAGAATGTCAGTGGATATTTTATAGTAACTACGAGACATACCTTTGTTCTTTTTGTGTTATTATTTTAAATACAGTATGAGCTCCCAGAAACAAAGTATAGAGCAAAGATATTGAAGGATCAGTGAACTGCATTGTGACATCTTATAATTCCTATGCTAATTCTCTATTGTCAGAGAACCTCTAATTATGAGTTTAGCCCCTCCTTATCTGCACTGTTTTATGTAATTTGTGCTTAAAATTTAACAGCATTGTACTGAGAACTGATTTTGCTTAAACTGTTTCTTTCACTTCACAGACTGAATTGTCATGGACAAAATTTTGTATACTGGAAAGGCAGCCACACACAGCCAGATTGTGCTGCTGCAGAGGAGTTCTGATTGCATCAGACTTTGACAACAAATTCTGAAGAGGTTCAATGTAATCAGAAATTTGAGGTGGCAGTGAGGTTTGGTTATGCATGTGGTTGTCCAAGCAATATTTTCTTATAGTGTATAGTGCTTCTGATTATAATTAATTACTGAATTACTTAATTTATTAACCTTTATAGTCAAAATGTTTTTTATAGGTTTCATGGCAGCAACAAATATGCTGCAGTTTAAATTCATATCCCAAGCTGGTTGCTCTGAATATGGCATTACTTTGAGAAAAAAAAAAAAGCTGCATCTTGAATTTCCAGTCAGCCGGAACTGGAATGTACTGCAACAGGGTACAGCTACATTCCACAAACTCTGAGATAGGGTCCAGTGTTACAGCTATCATGGATATCTGTGCAGAACAAAGCCTCACTGTGCACTATAACTGGTGTCATTTTGTATAGATGAGTACAGTTTTTGTGTCCAACTAAATTTTTGTCTAACATTCCTTTCTAACCCCATACTTGCCCCCTCCCCATATAGGGTTATTTTAGTGATCCCTGGAATGTCTTTGATTTCCTCATCGTTATTGGCAGCATAATTGACGTCATACTGAGTGTGATCCATGTGAGTATAATGCACCCTTCCCACAGTAACTCTACTGCTCTTTTGTCTTGTTCTCTTTCTCTGCCTACTTTTACCTTCAACCCTCCTCCTCCTCCTCCTGCCGAATGCATTTGGCTCCGTCCACTATTTCCACTGGTCACAGTGCATAGTAGCCTGTGATAGGTGTGGGTGAAAGGGTGCCTGAGTTGGGGTTATTTTTAAAGAGAAATGCTTTGAAATGTTTCATTCTGTGACTAACTAGGTTTAATAATCCAAACAGCAGCAAGAGCTTTCCACAATGCAGCCAGTACTGTACAACGGTAAGAAAACTGAAGTAATATACACATGTAACCTTTTTCTTTTCATGTTTTCTCTTTTCTCCCTCTTTCATACTTTTTTATTTTACATATTTTTTTTCATTTCCCTTTTTTATTTTATTTATTTATTTATTTTTGGCTTTTCTGCCGTGCAGCACTACTTTTGTGATGCATGGAACACGTTTGACGCCTTGATAGTTGTGGGTAGCATTGTTGATATTGCAATCACGGAGGTAAACGTAAGTAACTGGCGTCTGTCCATGAACGTGCCTGCACTACAGCTCGTGTGTCCCTTCTTTCTTAACCTAGTCTGATTTCTTTTTGTTTTGTTTTTAGATAGGCTGGGACCTCGAATGTTGCATCATCTACTTTTCTCATACTCAGCCTCGCATGAATCAAACTGTATACTAGGAAACAATTAGAGACTGTAAGGCAGTAACAAAGCTGCCAGCAGTGCTTTCCTCGTCTCAGTGTATAAGACTCTTACTCAGACTGTATTCCATGGCTGTTAGCTAACAAACTGTACTAGGAATGTAGTCTCACTTCTGAGAGCCTATCACTGGTCGAGATATACAGCCTACATTTAGAGGAAAGGTCATGAAACAATGCTGTGTTTATTACTGGTTAGAGTTACTAGGAGGCTTTGATTTTAGCTTTAAGTTAGGAGGCTCTGATTTTAGCTTTAAGTTAAGTGGAGTACAGTTTGATTCTCACATTTTTGCTGTAGTGGACAGCCAGTTATAGTGTCAGGTATGGTATAGGGTTCACAGGTTTGCACTCCGTTCAGGTGTAGGTTAGAGTGGAATTACAGATGCATTTTGTGCATCATTCGTAATAGTAGGCATGGCTGATGGCCTCCAGTAACACTGTCATCTGATACTAGCACTAACTTCTGACATTTATTGTTGTAGTCAGATTGTTGTAATTTCAGGTATAGCTTTGGTCTGAGTATAGGTCCAAAATAGGTCCAGATTGTCCTAAATATAGTCTTTGTCAGTGGGTCCTAACTGGCTTTTGAACATCCTGCTAACAGGTTGAGCTCTTTCATACCAAGTCTTTGGGCCATCCTCCCACAACTCCTCACCAGTGCTGTTGAAGGAAATAATGAGGAAATGCTTTCTTCAAAACTCAGCTCGTTCATTCTTGCCATTTCTAATCATGAGTTGGATTTTAATTTACTGCTTATTGTTTCTGTACACACATAGTAAGTTGTTTACAGAAATTTCCTCTTCAGTGTAATGTGATCTTTGATATTGATATGGAGTTTCCAAGCTGCTTATTCATTGCTATGTGTGTTTTGTTCAGTTAATGAGTTATTTTGACTTGTATTTCTGCAAGGACTTCAGTGAGAACATGCTTACTTATCTTTGCATGTGCCCTGGAATTTTTTGAAAGTTATTAAGAAGCCCAGAAAGCACTGCTTCTCTTCTTCATCATCAGGCAGGAAATGAAAACCTCACCAGTCATCCCTGGCAGACTATTCATCTAAGAAACATAACAGTAGGTCTCCATTCCCCTTATTTTAAGAATCCACATTTCACCTAAAGAACAGCAGTACCTATTACTATTACAGAAGTCATTAGTGATGTAGGATAGGCCACTTTCTTCCTCTCCCAACCTACCTTTCTCTTACAGGGAAGTAGTCCTCAGTCCACTCAACACAGTTGTAATTTGTGAGGGACAGGTGTTCAGATTACAAATTTAATGAATGCTGACAAGCAGAAAACCCATTCATTCATTGTAATTTTCTCTTTTCACTAATGTCAACTTTATCACTATAAATTCATTGTCTAGGTCACTAATGAAAGATCCCAGGGCTGCTACCAGCCTGAGGCCTCTGCCTTGCTACATTAATAAGCTATCAAAGACTTTAAGTAGTGGGAGATTCAAAACTGGGTGGTTAATCTGATACAATCCATTGTTTGCACAACTGTTTCTTTACCTGTTTATTTCCAAGAAGAAGGGAAAACAAAGAGGCTGTTGGAAGCCTCTTTTGGCATCTCCCCTCTCTGCTGTGATTCAGTATTATGTGAAAATATCCCCCTGGTTCCCTGAGTTCCATTTGCAACTCCTGAGAACCAGACTTTCAAGTTCCTGTTTTGTTCCATAGAAAAAGTCATGGCTTTTCAAGACTTCAGTTCAAAATAAGGCTTATAGTAAGGTACTTGAGTTTCTGGACAGACAAGAGCAACAACCCTGGCTGTTTTCTTTATTGTTTCAAGTGTAGTGAAAGGCACCGAAAACAGTGTGATTGAAGGCAGCCTGGAAAGAGCAGAAGGTACTCCCTTTCCCATAAAGCAGACAGAGAGCATCTTCAGCATAAGGAATTTTTAGTCTTGGCCATGTAACATACTGCCACATCTGCCATGTCCCACAGTTCTCACCTGCAGCTAAAAGTTTGCAGACACCTCAGTGGTTTACTTAAAGCAAGAAAATCTGAGAGGTCAGAGCACACAAGAAATCTGCATTAACAAGTGAGTTGGTTGTGCAGCAAGCTGTTCTTCTCATCTGATTAAAGAGATAGGGCACATCACTGATTCTGTTTGGAGTAGGGACTTGAAAGCAGTCATCCAAATCTTCATCCAACCTGGTGATCCTTTTGAGACAGCACTGCATACTGTAAATGACCTTAGTGATGTGGAGGATCACTATGTTGCAGTTAGGATGCTATTCAAGCCCCTTTCACTGGATCACTGTTCTTTGGCAGGAAATCAAGTATGAGGTGGTGGATTTAAGGGAACAAGTGCTGAAATCCATTTTGGTCTATGAGCTATGTCTCTCCATAAAAGAATGGGCTTCTAGTCAGATGAAGTTTAAAAAGAAGAAACTCAAAAAAATTATATAAAGCAGTAGCAGTATGTGCATCAGCAGCAACAGGAACAGGTATGTGCACCACCTTTTCCTAAGAAAAGAAACCCGTAACCAGCCACCTCTTGTCAGCTGTTAGCTTGAAGACCACTTCTATTTTTGTCAGTCAGAAGTGGTTAGGGTTGTTTGTCCTTTCAATGGTCACAGTATGGAATTCAAATATGCTTCTGCTGTTATAACAAGACCACCCACTGGAGTTGAACATCATGCCATCCAGTCAGCCATCCGGACACCTCTTCTTCAGAGTACAGATGAACCACTTTCACCAGCAGATTGCCTTCTTTCTATAAAAAGGTGTTATAGAATTGTTAACTGAGGCCCCCATTCTGGGAATTTATTTTACTTATTACTCGTCTCCAAAAGAAAATTGGAGCAAAAACCACAGAGAACATAAACTAGTCATGGTTTAGTCATTATTTTAGCTTCTAAATCATGTAAATTGTTTTCATGACATTGGCCACGTGGGATAAATGTTTATACATCCTAATTTATAATGTTTACGAGAGATTCCTCATGTTGAGGGGAAACACATAAAGTTTTCAGTTTGGAGCAGTTTCCTTTGGGTGATTCTCAATGTTGTGCACTATTACCAAATGCTTAAACATTGTGTCTACTGCCCTATGGAAGGTAGGTTTATATGTTTTCCCAGATCTTGATGACTGACTTCTTTTAGTCTCATCGAAGGAGACATTGTTCTCTGAGCACACTGGTTCTGTTTCATTAGTAAGGAGCTGTGACCACTTTGTCTATTTCTTGTCCTGCCCCTTCCCAGCATATTAGCTTTTCAGAGCCAATGTTTTGTTTTCCTGCCTCCAGACAGGATAATATCCCTATTTTCATTCTGTCAGAAATACCCATGAGGTTATAATCTGAGACATTCTTAGGGAGTTTAATTACAGGGCAGCAGCTATTGTGGCAGCTTCCTTTGATCAAGTTACAAATGAAGCATGCTTGGATATCTGGGAGGAGTGAATATTAACAGTTTTTCAAAATGCTGAGTAGCATAGTCCGTGTAATTTTTTTGTACAAATCCTAAGTCTCTTTCAAAGATGGTCTTGGAGTTTACTGAAAATTGTGACACTTTTCCAGGTAGTTGCTAAAAATAACAAAGGTCTCCTTAGCAATGTGATTGTGAGAAGAGCTCTTAGGAATTATGACCAGCAGAGCTTCACTGTACTAGCCTAGACAATCTTTTTGTTTCTTCTCTCTTGGGAAGTGTTGGCATACTAGCAATTTATTATACCATGCTAAATTGTTTGGGTCATTGCATTATTTATTTTATGCACTAATTTAAGTTTGTTAATGACATGGTTCATTCTGAACCTATCCCACTTACAGAAGGTGTCTCAGGGATAGAGTTCCACAATTTGATGTTTTACGATACAGACTATAGTAAACAAGGCAATAACGTTTTAATGATTGCCTAAAAGTAAAAGAAGAGAAATGGTAACACTTGTCCAGTAACACAGACATATTTCACTTTTCATCAATTAAATTTCATTATGGGATATAACCCATTTACAAAAGCAAACTAGAAAGAAAAGATCTCTATATACAATTAATTTAATAATATATCTTCTGATGAAGAAGACAAGGAAAGTTTAACTCTGGCTTACAAGTAGAAAACAAGACCTGTTAGAGGAAGTTTTAACTGTGGTTTACAAGAAGGAAAAATGACAGCTATTGTCCCTGAACATAAAATATTATTATCCTTTCACCTGTTGTAAATAGTAACACTTTGTTACAATTGCCAAGACTTGTATTGAAATGACAGTTTGCAAGTCATTAGCTTCCATATTAAAAACAGCAAAAACCTTTGCATGAGTGTTTTGTTACAAAAGAAGAGGAAAGTCCTGTCTTTGTTTGTGAACCCTCACTCTACTAGAGAAGTAGCTTTGGCTTGTTTTAAAGTCCTGTCTTTGTGTATGAACCCTCACTCTACTAGAGACGAAGTAGCTTTGGTTTGATTTAAAGACATTTTGGTCCAGGACATCTATTTCATCCCTCATCTTGTCAAACCTCATCACTTTCTCCAAGCATTACTGTTGAACTTTTAAGTGCAGAACTACAGTTGACTTTGACAAGGTAGTCAGTAATATGAGGTTTGCTGACATAATTTCCATTTTCCTTCCTTACTTAATTGCTAGTATGCAATGTTTACAAGAAGTCCAGCTGGCTGAGATTGTCTTAAAAAAGGTAGGCTGTTCATAAATTCAAATACTTGAAATATGACGTCAGGTTTGCTGTCCTTTTTCCCTGTGATAATTGTAAGATGAGTGGCATTTCTTGACCTTGCTGTCAGTTACTCTTGTCAAACCAAATTATATGACAGAAAAGAATTGAAGGAGTTCTGCCCTACCTGTAGTGTATTCCCATATTAATAAGGTCATGGGAGGGCCTCTGGGATACTGTTAAAAAAATGAAGATTGTTGGTAGAGAGAGCTCCAGCTTTTGGTGAGATGTTCATAATATAGTTAGAACCTATTTGCTGAGACATACTTGAACATCTGGCATTACGGCAGAAGCTGCGCAAAAGCACTTTTAGGTGTATTCTAGTGTGGCCAGACATCTACAGTTTAAAATTCTATTTAGGAAGCAAGGGTAGATTAAATCTCTGAATTCAGTCAAAAATGACAGTTAGCCTTTGTTTTAAAGTGCAGGTCAGGGTCTCTATAGCTGTTTACATTTCGAAAGCAAGATGACATGAACTGCCTGTTTGTACTCGACACTTTGCACTATGTTTCCCATGTGTTGGTTTTTCCTTAGGAATATTCAAGTATCGAGCACTCCCTTATTAGTGAATATTTACTGAATTTCAGGTTTTGAAAAAGTGCATGATCTCTTCCTTACTTTTTTGTATTTGCGTGAACATATTAGTTGTATGTATATATATATATATATATATATATATATATATATATATATATATATATATATCTATATATATAGTTGTAGTGTCAGGTGCAAGGTAGATCAGACTTGTTTACAGGTGCACTTCAGGCAGATGAGACAGCTGTAGTTTCAAGTATGTGACAACTGCCTCACTAACAAAAACTCAGAAATAAGGATCGCTTTTCTGTGATGAATAAAGACTTGTTACTTTGGAACACTACCTGGGTTTCATGATTTTTGGAAATTATTGTGACTGAGCTCATCAACGAAGTTTTAAGACCACTAGTTTCTTTGTTTTTTATTTCTCATGAAAAAGTTGTACCAGTTGCAGGTAGCTCATGGTGGAGTGTTTTTTGCTGTAGTTTGCAATGAGTAGGTAACTCCTTCCAGTTTTAGAAAACGATAAAGGTGATAGATTGCTGTACATGTTACTATCATTTATAGACATCCCAGCTAGATTTCAGATATCAAGCTGGACAATTATCCTTAACTGATATAAATACTTTTGGCTACATAACTTACTGTATATATTGGTTGGCAAGATCAGCTAGTTGTAGTTTCAAGTTTCCTTTTTGGATAGTTATTCTTTGATCATACTCACAATCATCTCTTGTAGCAGGTCACAAAGCTATGCAGCTGTCTATATGTGTGTGTGTGTGTGTGTGTGTAGATATATATATATATATATATATATATATATATATATATATATATATATAAAGGATACCCCAGCTGTTAGCCTGAATTTGTTAGATGCTTTCACCAGCTATACTTTCTCAAGGAAAATTCTTTGTTACTATTTTTAGACTTCTTTTGTGCATAGTATAAAAGTGTGTATGCAAGTCATAGTCTCCTTTCACCACAATCCATGTATTATGGTACCTCATTTGGACATCATTTAGCAGCGTTTGGATATTCCATGCTTTCAGTGGACAAGTAGCTTTTTATCTCTCTCAGCATGTACCTTTAAAATGTAGATGAGATATTGACTTAGCCTTTTTAGAATGCCATTTTTTCAAAATATCTACTAGAATATGTTTTCTGATATTTCATGTCTAAATGATTTGTATATTTTTCAAAAAGTAAAATCTTTTACAGTTATCGTAACAGAATTTTCTTAATTATTTTTTTGAAATTTTAGTGACTTGTAATGATAATATGACATCAGTAACAACTATTAAATGATCAATAAGCAAAAAATATAAATGCAGAAATTATTAATAATTACAAACTAATGATTATGCATTAGATAGAATAAAGAGGGAATGGAAATATTTACAAATGTAGAAATTAAAGTGAAATAAAAAATACTTTCCCTAAGAAATGGATAACTACATATAGTTCATAAATGTATCCATATTGGTAGTAATATAATCTTGAGCTTATAAATAAACTTACTCACAAATTAAAGAGAAATAGTAGATCTGAAGTTGTCAGTTTTCATTCATTCCTCAACATGTGGGTTCAGATCCCATCCTCAGATCCAACTCTGCTGCTTTGTTACAGCTCATGGCCTGCTGAACTCTTGAGCTCCTCCTTTACCCGTAATGCTATAGTTCCCCTCCGTATCTCAGATCACGTTTGCTGCCTTCACATACGGACATGGTCGCTGTCATCTCTCGAGTATTGGTAGTGAGTTATAAAGCTTTTTCATTCTTAATACCTTAATATCTATTCTTATATCTGCTCTTACCATTTGTTATCCGCTGTTATCCATACACATTTCTCTAGTGTATCTAAATACCATTGCTAGCAGTAAATTTTCCTTTTCTGCACCTTTTTACCATTTGTGGTAATCTTCCCTACCATTGTTGGTAGTTTTTCCATTTCTTTCTTTCTTTCTTTCTTTCTTTCTTTCTTTCTTTCTTTCTTTCTCCTTAATTAAAAAAAAAAGAAAAAACTTAAACTTATCTCTGTTACATACTTTTCTGTGAATATGGCTGAAACATATTCTGGTTTTAAATAGTGTAAGGAGTGTGGGCATAAGATTCTCTTATTTAATTCTCATGACTGTTGTGTGTATTGCTGGGCCCTGCACATTTGGAAGTCCCTTGCGAGATTTGTAAGTCATTTAATCCTAGGGCATTAGTGGATAGGAGAAACAAGTTGATATTAAAGTGATTTCTTCCAAGTAGTTTCTCTGAATTGCTGACTGGAGCTCATCCCTCCAAGACTGGCTAGAAAGAGTTAAGGAAACACTCACTGAACCTTCTGGATCCTCCACTTTTCTTCGGATCCAAGCAAGGAAACATCCCAGAAGGTCTCGAAACAGTTGGATCCGAAGCTGAAATCCGTGGATCTGACTGTTTCAGATACTAGGTCTGCCTCTTCTGATCCAGTTCTCTTGGAGCCAAATCAGATCCCCCAGATGCAATATGTGTCCTCTCTAGACTTAGTCCCCTCTTGGCTACCTTCTCCTTTTTTAGAGAGATACCCTTATTTCTTCTGATACTTCTCTGGAACACCCCATAGAAGAAATCCCTAGGAAGAGAAAGTGCAAGAGGAGGTACTTAGACTCCTGTCAGGAATCAATCACAGAAGATACTGATTTCGATGAAGGAGAATGGGCCCCAGGATCACCGCCTGATGATGAGTCCTTTGGAGATATTTTGGAGATGCTTAAGCAAAGGGGTGGGTGGTCTGCTGATAACCCTTCCCAAGAGGAATCAGTATTCCTGGAGGCATTTGGGTTTGGCCATTCCACTTCCTGGGTGACTGCACTCACTGACGAGCTCATTGAGCTGATATCTCAGTGGGCATTGAAGGAAGCCGATTCTGTTGAGCCAGTCCCTAAGAGACAAGATAGGATCCTGGCTCCACTCAAGGGGAAAGAGTTTTGGAGCAAGAGAGTACAAGTAGATGCCATGGATATAGTGGTGCCACTAAGAAAATTCACAGAGTGGAGTTCATCTGTTCCTCCCCCTAACAGGGAATCTAGGATGATGGCTATATTTGGGAAGTGTGTTTATGCTTCAATGACCTTTGCACTTCAGTCACTGAACTATCTGACACACTTCACCAGACTTCAGAGGAATTTGATTAAAGAACTCACCAAATAACTCTCTGGAACCATTATTTCTGAGGCAGAGAGCTCTTTTGTCTCACAGTTGGCTACCCTACAGTTCATCTCAAATTCATCCATGTGGCTTATTTCACATGCAGATGAAGTTATCTCAAGGGTGGCAGGTTCAGGCATTTCCATTGGGAGGCATGCCTGGATCCACATGTGTGATTTTGCAGAGCTCTTCAAGTCCTCTTTCATCATTGCTGCTTTTGACGGAAGCTCATTGTTTGGCCCCAAAGTGATGTACACACTTTCCAGGCGTGAGCAAGGTGGTAAAACCCTGTCTGCAGTGGGCATACATTTTTGACTCCTTAGAGAACCTTTTGTAGGAATCAACAAGGTGGTTAGAAAATGTGGTTCAAAAAATCCCAGGGTTCTTTCCATGATCCACATGGAGCTAGTTCCCTCAGGGGGAGGCGGAACTGTTAATGGAAGATGTCGCCCAGGCAGCAGAGGAGGCCCGCAGAAGTGGAGGCCTAGACATTCCTTTTCTGACAGACCCTATCAGTGCTGCTGAAAGTAGCCCCAATTATTCACCTCTGGAGGCAATTGGGGGTCGGCTCTCCCTGCACCTGAGAGCCTGGCTAGACATTACAGAAGATACATGGGTGCAGAGGATTATTTCCAGGGATTATATAATTCCCTTTTCCATTCATCCTTCTGTAGCAGTAAACAAAATTCCCAATGTCCCACCCAGTCAGAGGAAAGCAGCAGCACTAGAAATAAAAAACTGCTAGAAAAAAAGAGTCATCCAAGAGGTCCCCCCAGAACAGAAATGATCCAGAACTTACTCATGATTCTTTTTAGTGCCAGAGAAAACAGGGGACTGGAGACCAATTTTGGATTTCAGCAAACTGAACAAATCTGTTCAGTACACAAAGGTTTGGATGGTCACGGTGTAGTCCATTTTGCCTTTCCTGCACAAGAATGACTAGATGTGCTTAGTAGATCTTCAAGATTTGTACTATCACATAAAAGTGAACAGATGATCCAGAAGATACCTATGCTTCTGGCTAGGGGCCAGTCATTATCATTTCAGAGCACTGCCCTTTGGCCTCACCACAGCCCCCAGGCTGTTCACCAAATGCATGGCAGTAGTAGTAGCTCACTTGAGTCTACACGGATTTTGAGTGTTTCCTAACCTGGATGACTGGCTCATTACAAGTCCGACCAGACATCTACTAATCAAAGTGAGAGATTGTGTTCTCCAACTGTGCTCTTACTTAGCCATTTCAATCAGTTTCACAGTGCTAGAATTCATGGGAGCCTTGTTCAACACTATATCAATGACAGCCTCCCTTCCTCTGCCAAGGGTACAAACTATAAGATTTCAAACCAAAAAGATAATTCAAAACTCTTCTTCACTGTCAGCCTGACTAATTCTACAGGTGTTAGAGTCAATATCTGCTGCCATAATTCTGATTCCGTTGGCAAGATACCAGATGAGAATTCTTCAGTGGACCCTGGCAACTCAGTGGTCCATTCTGTACCAGCCTTTGTCCTCCCAGATCAAAATCACTCAAACATGCAAAAGATATCTGAGGTGGTGGATTTGCTCAGATCTGATTTCACAAAGCCACCCTTTCATACTACGTCAGCACAAGGCCATGGTGACCACAGACACATCCCAGTTTGGGTGGATGGGGGGGTACTTCTTAGGAAAGACAGTCCAAGGCGTCTGGTCCCCAAAAGAGGGCAACGCGCATATCAATGTCCTAGAAATGAGAGCAGTACTCCTCTAGCGTTGCAGGCTTTCAAGACTTTCTCCCTTCAGGGACTATTGTATTTCAGACAGACAATATATCAGTAGTCTGCTATATCAGCAAACAAGGAGGAATCAGATCTAACCCCTTATGTCGAGAAGCTGTGAGAGTGTGGCAGTGGACAATCTCATCCAGTCAATTTGTGGTAGCAACACACATTCTGGGGAAATCCATTGTGATTGCAGACAAGTTGAGCAGGTCCATTTGATTACCTCACAAGTGATCTCT
The DNA here is from genome assembly GCF_019279795.1 of Protopterus annectens. Lineage (NCBI taxonomy): Eukaryota > Metazoa > Chordata > Ceratodontiformes > Protopteridae > Protopterus > Protopterus annectens. Next base: position 137,657,841 of record NC_056745.1, read on the forward strand.
GAAAAGGGAAATTGTGGAAATGCTATTTCACCAATGGGGCAAACCGTGCTGTGATCATTTTGCATCTCCCCTCAACAATAGGTGCAACAGGTTCTTTTCCCTGACCCCCCCCCCCACTGGGGGAGTCACTCAGAGACCTTCTTCTCTATGATTGGTCCCAGGTCTGCTTTATGTTTACCCCCATGTCCTCTGATACCCAAATTTCTTCAGAAAGCATTTTGTTTGAAGAGCACAGTCATCCTCATTGCTCATTATTGGCTTCTTCTGATTTGGTTCCCATTTCTCTGGCATCATCTAATTCATCCTCCGTGAATCCTGGATCCAATTCCAGATCTTCTGGCTCATCCAAAAGACATGATTCATCTGGACATTTTGGGCCTAAAGTTAACCGCATGGTATCTCCAATTCCATTGATAGCTAGACATCCCAGGCTGTCCTCCCATGTCCATCACATCCTATTGTCTTCCAACAAAGCATCCACTAGGAAGATTTACAAAACTAAATGGAAAAGATTTGTTGTTTGGGCTCAACAGGAAAATATTGACCCCTTTTAAGTGCCAGTACCCAAGGTTCTTGAATTTTTGGCTACTGTTTTAATGAAGGGATTAGTTCTTCAGCAGTTAAAGTGCAATTGGCGGCTATTTAAAATTTTCATGTGGGAGTTGACAATTCTTCCCTAGCTTCATCACGACTATGTAAGAAATTTATTAAAGGAACGTTTTTGCTGAAATCAAAGATTCTACTCCAGCATGGGATTTGAACCTAGTATTACAAGCCCTAACTGAATCACCATATGAACCAGCTGGTAAATGTGAACTAAAGTTTTTAACTTGGAAAACAATATTTTTGGTAGCTATTACAACAGCTAGGAGACTTTCAAAACTGTAATCCTTATCTTCTAAACTCCCTTATTTGATTTTTCATAAATATGGAGTGCCTTTACGAATCATCCAATCCTTTCTTCTTAAGGTGGTATCTGGATCTAGCATTAATCAATCCATCAACCTCCCAGTCTTCTTCCCAATTTCTGCAACAAAGGTGATACATTTAACATTTGTTGCACTTTCACAGGCAATTATGTTTCTATCTGCATAGAACTGACAAATTTAGAAAGTCAGATCAGTTATTTATCTCCTTTTCAGAACTGAGATTGGGTAACTCAGTTACCAAAATAACCTTAGCTAAGTTGCTAACGGATTGCATTTCTTTTGTCTACAATAAATTGGGTTTGTCCCTGCCAAAACCTTTGAGAGCTCATTCGATTAGATCCATGGCAACCTCTTCAGGATTTCTGTCCAGACACCCCATGGATGATATTTGTGCTGCAGCCACTTGAGCTAATCCTTTTACTTTTATTGCTCATTACAAAATTAATCTGGTCTCTAGGGAAAGAGCAGCCTTCAGCTCAACAGTACTCAGGAATATCCTTTATAAGAGTCCATCAGGGATTCAGGTAGCTGGGGACTCACATGTTGAGGAATGAATGAAAACTGACAACATCAGATAAAGATGTTATGTACTCACCATCTGTGTTGCCCATTTCATTCTTTCTCAACTCCCCTCCCTCCCTTTACCTTTTATATTTTATGACTTCTGGAAGAATGAGGGGAAACCAGAGGAGCCAGTGCTCCTCTTTTTGAGCTGCAGATAGTGGTTTCTCATATAAACACTGTTGTTTATAAATAAAAAAGCAGCAAACAAGATCTGAGGTATGAAGGGTGACTATAGCATTATGGGTAAGGGAGGAACTTGAGAGTTTGCAGTAAGCCACACGCTGTAAAAAAGCGGCCAACTTGGATCTAATCCTCGGATGCGAACCCACATGTTGAGGAAGAATGCAAATGGACAACATAGATGGAATGTTATGGTGAGGAACTGGGGCATTTCAATAACCAAGAGTTGTGATTCTTTGAAATTACTAGACCATAATATTTGATCAAATTTATGGAAATATTTTCAAAATTTGGAAAAGTGCAGTGCTGGAAAAAACTATGTATAACTAATCTGCCTTTTTCAAGTTTTCTATCTCTAGCACTCATAATTACCATTCCTAAAAATGTTAACACTATAAAGTATAACAAGTTAAATAATTTGCACGAAAAGGTTTTCATGTAAGAACAGGAAGCATTAATATGCTTTTTTTAATATGATGTAAATTAGGAAATAAAGAGTTAATCATGAAACAATAATATCCCTTATTTTTGAATATGATGTCATTTAAGGAAAGAGGAATTAATCACTACATTCCAGTAATAACTTGGGGGGTGATGGTTTTATAATATAATTTACAGCGGATAGAGAAAGTGGGTATGTAACATTATTTTTCAAAACTGAATACAAGCATGTTAATAGATTAGCATTGTTCCTCTAAAAATGGAATCACCATAAAATCTTTTTAAATATATATATATATATATATATATATATATATATATATATATATATATATGTTGAACAAGAACCAATCTTCTTTAGTAATATTGCATTTATTTATGTCCCCCAAATGACTAACATTGTCATTTGTCAAACAGTTGGCTCAATAAATGAGACCTTCCTGTTTCCATCTCTCTTGTTTGAGATATATATCATGTGAACTTATAGTAATGGTTGATATAAAAAATATATAAAATATTAAATGTCATAAAGGAATATTTTTATAAATAAAAAAGTAAAATGTAAAAATGTTATGTTATTTTGGGTAGTACGTTTGTGTGTTTTTTTTATTAGGAAGACTTGTTTATGTGTAGTGTTGCAATTGCAAATGTATCATTTTGCCCTTGAATAATAACTTTAGATGAAATGGGTTAATGTAGTTTAGTCTGAACCAGTTTCATTAAGATGTATAGCAATATCATTTTATGTATTTTTACATGTGTGCGTGTGTGTGTGTGTGTGTGTGTGTATATATATATATATATATATATATATATATATATATATATATATATATATATATATGTATGTATATATATATATATATATATATATATATATCAATATGTATGTATATATATATATATATATATATATATATATATATATATATATATATATATGTGTGTGTGTGTGTGTGTGTATGTATGGATTCTTATTGCTGCATTTTTCAAACAAATGATCAACCCCAAAAGGTCAAAATAGAAAAAAAAGAAAAAATCTTTCATCACTGTTTATGCAGGGGGCAAGCCCCCTTGCACCCCCAGACCCCCTGCTAGCAATATATACCAACTCCAAGATTGTACTACAATGGGGAAAGGGCTAAATCCCACTCCCCACTGCACTGCAGTCTCAGACAACAAGCTTCCGGCATTTGTTGAGATTTTTACTAAGCATGCTGGTAATACATGCTTTCAACATTCTGAGCAATTGGCACAACAAATGGCACATTTTATATATATATATATATATATATATATATATATATATATATATATATGGATTGATAGGTCGATAGATATAGATGTATATTGGAGTTGTGCATAAGCTGGGGATTTTGAATTTTTGCTTCATAGCACAAGGCTAAGTACATGGATTTCAAAATGGCATCATATGTGGAGTCTGTCCAGTGCACAACAGTTTTAAGTAAGGATGAGATAATATAAGAATCAGTATCTGAGAAACTGATTGCTTATTTCTCCCGTGGCCTTGTAAGAGATTATATGCTATAATTAGCTTGACAGAAGACCATAAAAAGATAATAAAATGTTGATTTGATTTATATGCTGTTTTGGGGGCCATTGAACTTATTTGAGTAATGTATAATAATTTGAGCAATAAAATAATTTTCAGGAAAAAAAAATAACTTCAAAAGTAAAAAAAATATTCCATTGAGAAGTAAGTAATTTTAAAATTGTTAATGGCGCCACCATAGTATATATGGGTCCCATTCACAATGCCGAAATTCCAAAATACCGAAAGCCATATGGCTGACATTCGGAATACTGACAATGTGAAACCGGCATCTCACTATAGTGTGGAATGGAAAGATTTCCATTCCTGCACTGTAGTGCAATCTCGGAGTTGGTATATTAAAGTTACTTGGGGGCAGAGCTAGCAGTTTAAAGGAAATTTTATTTTCCTTCCTATGGATGTACTTGAAATGTTTAGATTCTGAATGTCGGTCAGATGGCTGTCGGCATTCTGGAATTTCGGCATTTCAAAGTAGATCCATATATATATATATATATATATATATATATATATATATATATATATATATATATATATATGTATATATATATATATATATATATATGTATGTATATATATGGGTCCCCTTCAAAAGGTTGAACTTTCAAAAGCTCGACTTTCATATGGCTGAGACCATACGATTGAACTTTTAAAAGTTTGAACGGTCTGAATGGGGTTCTCCATAGAGTGTGGAATGGGAAGATTTCCCTTTACTGCAATGTAATGTGATCTCGGAGTTGGTATATTTAAATAGCCAGGGGTGGGGGGTGCAGGGGGGCTTGCCTCCCTGCTAGCACTATGTAGGATTTTTTTTTTTTTTCACATTTTCGAACATTCAAATGTTCGATCATATGGTCTCAGCCATATATATATATATATATATATATATATATATATATATATGGGTCTGATTCACATAATTGAACATCCAAATGTCCACCTTTCATATGGCTGAGAACATATGATCGAACATTTGAATATGAAGGAGAACCAAACTTGGACTGAACCACAAAAGGAGGGGGAGTATCCATATTCATCAAAGATACCCACACCTCCAGGTTAGTGGCAACGCACGAAGCATCGGAGACCATCCAGGTGCAACTAACCATAGGCAAAACTGCCCTACAGTTTGTAGCATGCTACAGACCACCCTCTCAAACTCAGGTACTCCACCCAGCCTTCCTGAAGACACTGGAGAGTATGAATGTCTCTCCAAATACCATCATATTGGGAGACTTCAACTACCCAAACATAGACTGGGAACATTACTCAAGCTCCAACACCCTAGCCCAAAGGTTCCTAGAATTCATAAACTCAAATGCGATGGAACAACTAGTCACCACTCCCACAAGAGGAGATAATATACTAGACCTGATCATCACAAACATGGGGACAAAATGCTCCACACCGGAAGTATACCCCTCATTGGTGAGATCTGACCATAAATTAATCTCACTGGAAATCCACATCCCACCCCCACCGCCTGCACAAAAGACCACAGTGAAGAATTTCTCAAAAGCCGACTTCACACTTCTTAAGACTGAAGTGTTATCCTTCAAGGCCCCTGGGCCAGTGGAAACCACAACCCACACCGCTGAATCCTTTATAAATGCCT